>NC_086106.1:54875218-55088800 GCF_963921235.1 Mobula hypostoma | reverse complement strand
ACCTCAAGTCTTCAGCTTCCAGCCTCGCCTTGCCTCGAATCTCTAGTCTCCAGTCTCCAGCCTCCGGTCTTGCCTCGCCTCAGGTCTCAAGCCTCCAGCCTCGCCTCGCCTGAAGTCTCCAGCCTCCGGCCTCGCCTCGCCTCAAGTCTCCAGCCTCCAGCCTCCAGCCTCTCCTCGCCTCCAGTCTCCAGCCTCCAGCCTCTCTTCGCCGCCAGTCTCCAGCCTCCAGCCGCGCCTCGCCTCAAATCTCTAGTCTCCAGCCTCGCCTCGCCTCAAGACTCCAGCCTCCGGCCTCGCCTCACCTCACGTCTCCAGCCTCCGGCCTCGCCTTGCCACAAGTCTCCAGCCCCCGGCCTCGCCTCGCCTCAACTCTCCAGCCCCCGGCCTCGCCTCGCCTCAAGTCTCCAGCCCCCGGCCTCGCCTCGCCTCAACTCTCCAGCCTCCGGCCTCGCCTCGCCTGAACTCTCCAGCCTCCAGCCACGACTCGCCTCATGTCTCCAGCCTCCAGCCTCGCCTCGCTTCAAGTCTCCAGCCTCCAGCCACGACTCGCCTCATGTCTCCAGCCTCCAGCCACCAGCCTCGCCTCAAGTCTCCAGCCTCCAGCCTCGCCTCGCCCCAAGTCTCCAGCCTCCAGCCACCAGCCTCGCCTCATGTCTCCAGCCTCCAGCCTCGCCTCGCCCCAAGTCTGCAGCCTCCAGCCACCAGCCTCGCCTCATGTCTCCAGCCTCCAGCCTCGCCTCGCCCCAAGTCTCCAGCCTCCAGCCACCAGCCTCACCTCGCCTGAACTCTCCAGCCTCGCCTCGCCTGAACTCTCCAGCCTCGCCTCGCCTGAACTCTCCAGCCTCGCCTCGCCTGAACTCTCCAGCCTCGCCTCGCCTGCTCTCCAGCTACGCCTCGCCTCAAGGCTCCAGCCTCCGGCCTCGCCTCGCCACAAGTCTCCAGCCTCCGGCCTCGCCTCGCCACAAGTCTCCAGCCTCCGGCCTCGCCTCGCCACAAGTCTCCAGCCTCCGGCCTCGCCTCGCCTCAAGTCTCCAGCCTCCGGCCTCGCGTCGCCTCAGGTCTCCAGCCTGCAGCCTCCAGCCTCGCCTCGCCTCACAGCCTCGCCTCGCTTCGTCTCCAGCCTCCAGCCTGCAGTCTCGCCTCGCCTCAAGTCTCCAGCCCCAGCCTCACCTCACCTCAATTCTCCAGCCTCCAGCCTCGCCTCAAGTCTCCAGCCTCGCCTCGCCTCAAGTCTCCAGCCTCCAGCCTCGCCTCATGTTCCCAGCCTCCAGCCTACAGCCTCGCCTCAAGTCTCCAACCTCCAGCTTCCAACCTCGCCTCGCCTCACGTCTCCAGCCTCCAGCCTTGCCTCGCCTCAAGTCTCCAGCCTCCAGCCTCGCCTCATGTTCCCAGCCTTCAGCCTCGCCTCGCCTCAAGTCTCCAGCCTCCGGCCTTGCCTCGCCTCAAGTCTCAAGTCTCCAGCCTCCAGCCTCGCCTCGCCTCAAGTCTCCAGCCTCCAGCCTCGCCTCGCCACAAGTCTCCAGCCTCCAGCCTCGCCTCACCTCAAGCCTCCAGCCTCCAGCCTCGCCTCACCTCAAGTCTTCAGCTTCCAGCCTCGCCTTGCCTCGAATCTCTAGTCTCCAGTCTCCAGCCTCCGGTCTTGCCTCGCCTCAGGTCTCAAGCCTCCAGCCTCGCCTCGCCTGAACTCTCCAGCCTCCAGCCACGACTCGCCTCATGTCTCCAGCCTCCAGCCTCGCCTCGCTTCAAGCCTCCAGCCTCCAGCCACGACTCGCCTCATGTCTCCAGCCTCCAGCCACCAGCCTCGCCTCAAGTCTCCAGCCTCCAGCCTCGCCTCGCCCCAAGTCTCCAGCCTCCAGCCACCAGCCTCGCCTCATGTCTCCAGCCTCCAGCCTCGCCTCGCCCCAAGTCTCCAGCCTCCAGCCACCAGCCTCGCCTCATGTCTCCAGCCTCCAGCCTCGCCTCGCCCCAAGTCTCCAGCCTCCAGCCACCAGCCTCACCTCGCCTGAACTCTCCAGCCTCGCCTCGCCTGAACTCTCCAGCCTCGCCTCGCCTGAACTCTCCAGCCTCGCCTCGCCTGAACTCTCCAGCCTCGCCTCGCCTGCTCTCCAGCCTTGCCTCGCCTCAAGTCTCCAGCCTCCGGCCTCGCCTCGCCACAAGTCTCCAGCCTCCGGCCTCGCCTCGCCACAAGTCTCCAGCCTCCGGCCTCGCCTCGCCTCAAGTCTCCAGCCTCCGGCCTCGCCTCGCCTCAGGTCTCCAGCCTGCAGCCTCCAGCCTCGCCTCGCCTCACATTCAGCCTCCAGCCATGACTCGCCTCAAGTCTCAAGCCACCAGCCTCCAGCCTCACTTCAAGTTTCCAGCCTCCAGCCTCGTCTCGCTACAAGTCTTCAGCCTCCAGCCTCCAGCCTCACCTCGTCTCAAGTCTCCAGCCTCCAGCCTCGCCTCGCTTCGTCTCCAGCCTCCAGCCTGCAGTCTCGCCTCGCCTCAAGTCTCCAGCCCCAGCCTCACCTCACCTCAATTCTCCAGCCTCCAGCCTCGCCTCAAGTCTCCAGCCTCGCCTCGCCTCAAGTCTCCAGCCTCCAGCCTCGCCTCAAGTCTCCAGCCTCCGGCCTCGCCTCGCCTCAAGTCTCCAGCCTCCGGCCTCGCCTCGCCTCAAGTCTCCAGCCTCCGGCCTCGCCTCACTTCACGTCTCCAGCCTCCGGCCTCGCCTCATCGCACGTCTCCAGCCTCCGGCCTCGCCTCGCCTCAAGTCTCCAGCCTCCGGCCTCTCCTCGCCTCAGGTCTCCAGCCTCCGGCCTCTCCTCGCCTCCAGTCTCCAGCCTCCGGCCTCGCCTCGCCTCAAGTCTCCAGCCTCCGGCCTCGCCTCGCCTCAAGTCTCCAGCCTCCGGCCTCGCCTCGCCTCCAGTCTCCAGCCTCCGGCCTCGCCTCGCCTCAAGTCTCCAGCCTCCAGCCTCGCCTCGTCTCAAGTCTCCAGCCTCCAGCTTCCAGCCTCACCTCGCCTCAAGTCTCCAGCCTCGCCTCACCTCAAGTCTCCAGCCTGCAGCCTCGCCTCGCCTCAAGTCTTCAGCCTCCAGCCTCGCCTCGCCTCAAATCTCTAGTCTCCAGCCTTGCCTCGTCTCAAGTCTCCAGCCTCCAGCCTCCAGCCTCACCTCAATTCTCCAGCCTCCAGCCTTGCCTCGCCTCAAGTCTCCAGCCTCCGGTCTTGCCTCGCCTCAGGTCTCAAGCCTCCAGCCTTGCCTCGTCTCAAGCCTCCAGCCTCGCCTCGCCTCAAGTCTCCAGCCTCCAGCCTCCAGCCTCGCCTCGCCTCAAGTCTCCAGCCACCAGCCTCGCCTCGCCTCAAGTCTCCCTCTCCAGCCTCGCCTCGCCTGAACTCTCCAGCCTCGCTTTGCCTGAAGTCTCCAGCCTCCAGCCTCACCTCACCTCAAGTCTCCAGCCTCCAGCCTCGCCTCGTCTCAAGTCTCCAGCCTCCAGCCTCGCCTCAAGTCTCCAGCCTCCAGCCTTGCCTCGCCTCATGTTCCCAGCCTCCAGCCTACAGCCTCGCCTCAAGTCTCCAGCCTCCAGCCTCGCCTCACCTCAAGTCTCCAGCCTCCAGCCTCGCCTCACCTCACGTCTCCAGCCTCCAGCCTTGCCTCGCCTCAAGTCTCCAGCCTCCAGCCTCACCTTGCCTCAAGTCTCCAGCCTCCAGCCTCGCCTCGTTTCGTCTTCAGCCTCCAGCCTCCAGCCTCAACTTGCCTCTAGTCTCTAGCCTCCAGCCTCGCTTCGCCTCAAGACTGCAGCCTCCGGCCTCGCCTCGCCTCAAGACTCCAGCCTCGCCTCAAAACTCTAGTCTCCAGCCTCCGGCCTCGCCTCGCCTCAAGACTCCAGCCTCCGGCCTTGCCTCGCCTCAAGACTCCAGCCTCCAGCCTCGCCTCAAGTCTCCAGCCTCCAGCCTCGCCTCGTCTCCAGCCTCCAGCCTTGCCTCGCCTCATGTTCCCAGCCTCCAGCCTACAGCCTCGCCTCAAGTCTCCAACCTCCAGCTTCCAACCTCGCCTCGCCTCACGTCTCCAGCCTCCAGCCTTGCCTCGCCTCAAGTCTCCAGCCTCCAGCCTCGCCTCATGTTCCCAGCCTTCAGCCTCGCCTCGCCTCAAGTCTCCAGCCTCCGGCCTTGCCTCGCCTCAAGTCTCAAGTCTCCAGCCTCCAGCCTCGCCTCGCCTCAAGTCTCCAGCCTCCAGCCTCGCCTCGCCACAAGTCTCCAGCCTCCAGCCTCGCCTCACCTCAAGTCTCCAGCCTCCAGCCTCGCCTCACCTCAAGTCTTCAGCTTCCAGCCTCGCCTTGCCTCGAATCTCTAGTCTCCAGTCTCCAGCCTCCGGTCTCGCCTCGTCTCAAGTCTCCAGCCTCCAGCCTTGCCTCGCCTCAAGTCTCCAGCCTCCGGCCTCGCCTCGCCTCAAGTCTCCAGCCTCCAGCCTCCAGCCTCTCCTCGCCTCCAGTCTCCAGCCTCCAGCCTCTCCTCGCCTCCAGTCTCCAGCCTCCAGCCGCGCCTCGCCTCAAATCTCTAGTCTCCAGCCTCCAGCCTCCAGCCTCGCCTCGCCTCACGTCTCCAGCCTCCGGCCTCGCCTCACCTCACGTCTCCAGCCTCCGGCCTCGCCTCACCTCACATCTCCAGCCTCCAGCCTCGCCTCACCTCACGTCTCCAGCCTCCAGCCTCGCCTCAAGTCTCCAGCCTCCGGCCTCGCCTCACCTCACGTCTCCAGCCTCCGGCCTCGCCTCACCTCACGTCTCCAGCCTCCGGCCTCGCCTCACCTCACATCTCCAGCCTCCGGCCTCGCCTCACCTCACGTCTCCAGCCTCCAGCCTCGCCTCACCTCAAGCCTCCAGCCTCCAGCCTCGCCTCGCCTCGCCTCAAGCCTCCAGCCTCCAGCCTCGCCTCACCTCATGTCTCCAGCCTCCAGCCTCGCCTCGCTTCAAGTCTCCAGCCTCCAGCCTCCAGCCTCACCTCAATTCTCCAGCCTCCAGCCTTGCCTCGCCTCAAGTCTCCAGCCTCCGGTCTTGCCTTGCCTCAGGTCTCAAGCCTCCAGCCTTGCCTCTTCTCAAGTCTCCAGCCTCCAGCCTTGCCTCGCCTCAAGTCTCCAGCCTCCAGCCTCCAGCCTCGCCTCGCCTCAAGTCTCCAGCCTCCAGCCACCAGCCTCGCCTCGCCTCAAGTCTCCCTCTCCAGCCTCGCCTGCCTGAACTCTCCAGCCTCGCTTTGCCTGAAGTCTCCAGCCTCCAGCCTCCAGCCTCACCTCACCTCAAGTCTCCAGCCTCCAGCCTCCAGCCTCACCTCAATTCTCCAGCCTCCAGCCTTGCCTCGCCTCAAGTCTTCAGCCTCCAGCCTCGCCTTGCCTCAAATCTCTAGTCTCCAGCCTTGCCTCGTCTCAAGTCTCCAGCCTCCAGCCTCCAGCCTCACCTCAAGTCTCCAGCCTCCAGCCTCCTGCCTCACCTCAATTCTCCAGCCTCCAGCCTTGCCTCGCCTCAAGTCTCCAGCCTCCGGTCTTGCCTCGCCTCAGGTCTCAAGCCTCCAGCCTTGCCTCGTCTCAAGTCTCCAGCCTCCAGCCTCGCCTCGCCTCAAGTCTCCAGCCTCCAGCCTCCAGCCTCCAGCCTCGCCTCACCTCAAGTCTTCAGCTTCCAGCCTCGCCTTGCCTCGAATCTCTAGTCTCCAGTCTCCAGCCTCCGGTCTCGCCTCGTCTCAAGTCTCCAGCCTCCAGCCTTGCCTCGTCTCAAGTCTCCAGCCTCCAGCCTCGCCTCGCCTCAAGTCTCCAGCCTCTGGCCTCGCCTCGCCTCAAGTCTCCAGCCTCCAGCCTCCAGCCTCTCCTCGCCTCCAGTCTCCAGCCTCCAGCCTCTCCTCGCCTCCAGTCTCCAGCCTCCAGCCGCGCCTCGCCTCAAATCTCTAGTCTCCAGCCTCCAGCCTCCAGCCTCGCCTCGCCTCACGTCTCCAGCCTCCGGCCTCGCCTCACCTCACGTCTCCAGCCTCCAGCCTCGCCTCACCTCACGTCTCCAGCCTCCAGCCTCGCCTCAAGTCTCCAGCCTCCGGCCTCGCCTCACCTCACGTCTCCAGCCTCCGGCCTCGCCTCACCTCACATCTCCAGCCTCCGGCCTCGCCTCACCTCACGTCTCCAGCCTCCAGCCTCGCCTCACCTCAAGCCTCCAGCCTCCAGCCTCGCCTCGCCTCGCCTCAAGCCTCCAGCCTCCAGCCTCGCCTCACCTCATGTCTCCAGCCTCCAGCCTCGCCTCGCTTCAAGTCTCCAGCCTCCAGCCTCCAGCCTCACCTCAATTCTCCAGCCTCCAGCCTAGCCTCGCCTCAAGTCTCCAGCCTCCGGTCTTGCCTTGCCTCAGGTCTCAAGCCTCCAGCCTTGCCTCGTCTCAAGTCTCCAGCCTCCAGCCTTGCCTCGCCTCAAGTCTCCAGCCTCCAGCCTCCAGCCTCGCCTCGCCTCAAGTCTCCAGCCTCCAGCCACCAGCCTCGCCTCGCCTCAAGTCTCCAGCTCCATCCTCGCCTGCCTGAACTTTCCAGCCTCGCTTTGCCTGAAGTCTCCAGCCTCCAGCCTCCAGCCTCACCTCACCTCAAGTCTCCAGCCTCCAGCCTCCAGCCTCACCTCAATTCTCCAGCCTCCAGCCTTGCCTCGCCTCAAGTCTTCAGCCTCCAGCCTCGCCTTGCCTCAAATCTCTAGTCTCCAGCCTTGCCTCGTCTCAAGTCTCCAGCCTCCAGCCTCCAGCCTCACCTCAAGTCTCCAGCCTCCAGCCTCCTGCCTCACCTCAATTCTCCAGCCTCCAGCCTTGCCTCGCCTCAAGTCTCCAGCCTCCGGTCTTGCCTCGCCTCAGGTCTCAAGCCTCCAGCCTTGCCTCGTCTCAAGTCTCCAGCCTCCAGCCTCGCCTCGCCTCAAGTCTCCAGCCTCCAGCCTCCAGCCTCGCCTCACCTCAAGTCTCCAGCCTCCAGCCACCAGCCTCGCCTCGCCTCAAGTCTCCAGCTCCAGCCTCGCCTCGCCTGAACTCTCCAGCCTCGCTTTGCCTGAAGTCTCCAGCCTCCAGCCTCCAGCCTCACCTCACCTCAAGTCTCCAGCCTCCAGCCTCGCCTCGTCTGAAGTCTCCAGCCTCCAGCCTCTCCTCAAGTCTCCAGCCTCCAGCCTTGCCTCACCTCATGTTCCCAGCCTCCAGCCTACAGCCACGCCTCAAGTCTCCAGCCTCCAGCCTCGCCTCACCTCACGTCTCCAGCCTCCAGCCTCGCCTCGCCTCAAGTCTCCAGACTCCAGCCTCACCTTGCCTCAAGTCTCCAGCCTCCAGCCTCGCCTCGTTTCGTCTTCAGCCTCCAGCCTCCAGCCTCAACTTGCCTCTAGTCTCCAGCCTAGCTTCGCCTCAAAACTCTAGTCTCCAGCCTCCGGCCTCGCCTCGCCTCAAGACTGCAGCCTCCGGCCTCGCCTCACCTCAAGACTCCAGCCTCCAGCCTCGCCTCAAAACTCTAGTCTCCAGCCTCCGGCCTCGCCTCGCCTCAAGACACCAGCCTCCGGCCTCGCCTCAAGTCTCCAGCCTCCAGCCTCGCCTCGTCTCCAGCCTCCAGCCTTGCCTCGCCTCATGTTCCCAGCCTCCAGCCTACAGCCTCGCCTCAATTCTCCAATCTCCAGCTTCCAACCTCGCCTCGCCTCACGACTCCAGCCTCCAGCCTTGCCTCGCCTCAAGTCTCAAGTCTCCAGCCTCGAGCCTTGCCTCGCCTCAAGTCTCCAGCCTCCAGCCTCCAGCCTCGCCTCGCCTCAAGTCTCCAGCCTCCAGCCACCAGCCTCGCCTCGCCTCAAGTCTCCAGCTCCAGCCTCGCCTGCCTGAACTCTCCAGCCTCGCTTTGCCTGAAGTTTCCAGCCTCCAGCCTCCAGCCTCACCTCACCTCAAGTCTCCAGCCTCCAGCCTCCAGCCTCACCTCAATTCTCCAGCCTCCAGCCTCGCCTCGCCTCAAGTCTTCAGCCTCCAGCCTCGCCTTGCCTCAAATCTCTAGTCTCCAGACTTGCCTCGTCTCAAGTCTCCAGCCTCCAGCCTCCAGCCTCACCTCAAGTCTCCAGCCTCCAGCCTCCTGCCTCACCTCAATTCTCCAGCCTCCAGCCTTGCCTCACCTCAAGTCTCCAGCCTCCGGTCTTGCCTCGCCTCAGGTCTCAAGCCTCCAGCCTTGCCTCGTCTCAAGTCTCCAGCCTCCAGCCTCGCCTCGCCTCAAGTATCCAGCTTCCAGCCTCCAGCCTCGCCTCACCTCAAGTCTCCAGCCTCCAGCCACCAGCCTCGCCTCGCCTCAAGTCTCCAGCTCCAGCCTCGCCTCGCCTGAACTCTCCAGCCTCGGTTTGCCTGAAGTCTCCAGCCTCCAGCCTCCAGCCTCACCTCACCTCAAGTCTCCAGCCTCCAGCCTCGCCTCGTCTGAAGTCTCCAGCCTCCAGCCTCTCCTCAAGTCTCCAGCCTCCAGCCTTGCCTCACCTCATGTTCCCAGCCTCCAGCCTACAGCCTCGCCTCAAGTCTCCAGCCTCCAGCCTCGCCTCACCTCACGTCTCCAGCCTCCAGCCTCGCCTCGCCTCAAGTCTCCAGCCTCCAGCCTTGCCTCGCCTCAAGTCTCCAGCCTCCAGCCTCGCCTCATGTTCCCAGCCTTCAGCCTCGCCTCGCCTCAAGTCTCCAGCCTCCGGCCTTGCCTCGCCTCAAGTCTCAAGTCTCCAGCCTCCAGCCTCGCCTCGCCTCAAGTCTCCAGCCTCCAGCCTCGCCTCGCCACAAGTCTCCAGCCTCCAGCCTCGCCTCACCTCAAGTCTCCAGCCTCCAGCCTCGCCTCACCTCAAGTCTTCAGCTTCCAGCCTCGCCTTGCCTCGAATCTCTAGTCTCCAGCTTCCAGCCTCACCTCGCCTCGTCTCCAGCCTCGCCTCACCTCAAGTCTCCAGCCTCCAGCCTCGCCTCGCCTCGCCTCGGGTCCCCAGCCTGCAGCCTCACCTCAAGTCTCCAGCCTCCAGCCTCCAGCCTCACCTCAATTCTCCAGCCTCCAGCCTTGCCTCGCCTCAAGTCTCCAGCCTCCGGTCTTGCCTCGCCTCAGGTCTCAAGCCTCCAGCCTTGCCTCGTCTCAAGTCTCCAGCCTCCAGCCTCGCCTCGCCTCAAGTCTCCAGCCTCCAGCCTCCAGCCTCGCCTCACCTCAAGTCTCCAGCTCCAGCCTCGCCTCGCCTGAACTCTCCAGCCTCGCTTTGCCTGAAGTCTCCAGCCTCCAGCCTCCAGCCTCACCTCACCTCAAGTCTCCAGCCTCCAGCCTCGCCTCGTTTCGTCTTCAGCCTCCAGCCTCCAGCCTCAACTTGCCTCTAGTCTCCAGCACCAGCCTCGCTTCGCCTCAAAACTCTAGTCTCCAGCCTCCGGCCTCGCCTTGCCTCAAGACTGCAGCCTCCGGCCTCGCCTCGCCTCAAGACTCCAGCCTCCAGCCTCGCCTTGCCTCAAATCTCTAGTCTCCAGCCTTGCCTCGTCTCAAGTCTCCAGCCTCCAGCCTCCAGCCTCACCTCAAGTCTCCAGCCTCCAGCCTCCAGCCTCACCTCAATTCTCCAGCCTCCAGCCTTGCCTCGCCTCAAGTCTTCAGCCTCCGGTCTTGCCTCGCTTCAGGTCTCAAGCCTCCAGCCTTGCCTCGTCTCAAGCCTCCAGCCTCGCCTCGCCTCAAGTCTCCAGCCTCCGGCCTCCAGCCTCCAGCCTCGCCTCGCCTCAAGTCTCCAGCCTCCAGCCACCAGCCTCGCCTCGCCTCAAGTCTCCAAATCCAGCCTCGCCTCGCCTGAACTCTCCAGCCTCGCTTTGCCTGAAGTCTCCAGCCTCCAGCCTCCAGCCTCACCTCACCTCAAGTCTCCAGCCTCCAGCCTCGCCTCGTCTGAAGTCTCCAGCCTCCAGCCTCGCCTCAAGTCTCCAGCCTCCAGCCTTGCCTCGCCTCATGTTCCCAGCCTCCAGCCTACAGCCTCGCCTCAAGTCTCCAGACTCCAGCCTCGCCTCACCTCACGTCTCCAGCCTCCAGCCTCGCCTCGCCTCAAGTCTCCAGCCTCCAGCCTCACCTTGCCTCAAGTCTCCAGCCTCCAGCCTCGCCTCGTTTCGTCTTCAGCCTCCAGCCTCAACTTGCCTCTAGTCTCCAGTCTCCAGCCTCGCTTCGCCTCAAAACTCTAGTCTCCAGCCTCCGGCCTCGCGTCGCCTCAAGACTGCAGCCTCCGGCCTCGCCTCACCTCAAGACTCCAGCCTCCAGCCTCGCCTCAAGTCTCCAGCCTCCAGCCTCGCCTCGTCTCCAGCCTCCAGCCTTGCCTCGCCTCATGTTCCCAGCCTCCAGCCTACAGCCTCGCCTCAAGTCTCCAACCTCCAGCTTCCAACCTCGCCTCGCCTCACGTCTCCAGCCTCCAGCCTTGCCTCGCCTCAAGTCTCCAGCCTCCGGCCTTGCCTCGCCTCAAGTCTCAAGTCTCCAGCCTCCAGCCTCGCCTCGCCTCAAGTCTCCAGCCTCCAGCCTCGCCTCGCCACAAGTCTCCAGCCTCCAGCCTCGCCTCACCTCAAGTCTCCAGCCTCCAGCCTCGCCTCACCTCAAGTCTTCAGCTTCCAGCCTCGCCTTGCCTCGAATTTCTAGTCTCCAGTCTCCAGCCTCCGGTCTTGCCTCGCCTCAAGTCTCAAGCCTCCAGCCTTGCCTCGTCTCAAGTCTCCAGCCTCCAGCCTTACCTCGCCTCAGGTCTCCAACCTCCAGCCTCGACTCGCCTTAAGTCTCCAGCCTCCGGCCTCGCCTCGCCTCAAGTCTCCAGCCTCCAGCCTCCAGCCTCTCCTCGCCTCCAGTCTCCAGCCTCCAGCCTCTCCTCGCCTCCAGTCTCCAGCCTCCAGCCGCGCCTCGCCTCAAATCTCTAGTCTCCAGCCACCAGCCTCCAGCCTCGCCTCGCCTCAAGTCTCCAACCTCCGGCCTCGCCTCACCTCACGTCTCCAGCCTCCAGCCTCGCCTCACGTCTCCAGCCTCCAGCCTCGCCTCGCCTCAAGCCTCCAGCCTCGCCTCGCCTCAAGCCTCCAGCCTCCAGCCTCGCCTCAAGTCTCCAGCCTCCGGCCTCGCCTCACCTCACGTCTCCAGCCTCCGGCCTCGCCTCACCTCACATCTCCAGCCTCCGGCCTCGCCTCACCTCACATCTCCAGCCTCCAGCCTCGCCTCACCTCACGTCTCCAGCCTCCAGCCTCGCCTCGCCTCAAGCCTCCAGCCTCCAGCCTCGCCTCGCCTCAAGCCTCCAGCCTCCAGCCTCGCCTCACCTCATGTCTCCAGCCTCCAGCCTCGCCTCGCTTCAAGTCTCCAGCCTCCAGCCTCGCCTCGTCTCGTCTTCAGCCTCCAGCCTCCAGCCTCGCCTCAAGTCTCTAGTCTCCAGCCTCGCCTCAAGTCTCCAGCCTCCGGTCTTGCCTCGCCTCAGGTCTCAAGCCTCCAGCCTTGCCTCGTCTCAAGTCTCCAGCCTCCAGCCTTACCTCGCCTCAGGTCTCCAGCCTCCGGCCTCACCTCGCCTCAAGTCTCCAGCCTCCGCCCTCTTCTCGCCTCCAGTCTCCAGCCTCCGGCCTCGCCTCGTCTCAAGTCTCTAGTCTCCAGCCTCCAGCCTCCAGCCTCCAGCCTCGCCTCACCTCAAGTCTCTAGTCTCTAGTCTCTAGTCTCTAGTCTCTAGTCTCTAGTCTCCAGCCTCCAGCCTCGCCTCGCCTCAAGTCTCCAACCTCCGGCCATGCCTCGCCTCAAGTCTCAAGTCTCCAGCCTCCAGCCTCGCCTCGCCTCAAGTCTCCAGCCTCCAGCCTCGCCTCACCTCAAGTCTCCCGCGTCCGGCCTCTCCTCGCCTCAAGTCTCCAGCCTCCAGCCTCTCCTCGCCTCCAGCCTCGCCTCGCCTCAATTCTCCAGCCTCCGGCTTCGCCTCGCCTCAAGACTCCAGCCTCCGGCCTCGCCTCGCCGTCTCCAGCCTCCAGCCTCGCCTCGCCTCAGGTCTCCAGCCTCCAGCCTCCAACCTCGCCTCGCCTCACCTCCAGCCTCCAGCCATGACTCGCCTCATGTCTCCAGCCTCCAGCCTCGCCTCGCCTCAAGTCTCCAACCTCCAGCCTCGTCTCGCTACAAGTCTTCAGCCTCCAGCCTCCAGCCTCGCCTCGCCTCGTCTCCAGCCTCCAGCCTCGCCTCACCTCCAGCCCCCGGCCTCTCCTCGCCTCAAGTCTCCAGCCCCCGGCCTCTCCTCGCCTCAAGTCTCCAGCCCCCGGCCTCGCCTCGCCTCAAGTCTCCAGCCCCCGGCCTCGCCTCGCCTCAACTCTCCAGCCCCCGGCCTCGCCTCGCCTCAACTCTCCAGCCCCCGGCCTCGCCTCGCCTCAACTCTCCAGCCCCCGGCCTCGCCTCGCCTCAACTCTCCAGCCTCCGGCCTCGCCTCGCCTGAACTCTCCAGCCTCCAGCCACGACTCGCCTCATGTCTCCAGCCTCCAGCCTCGCCTCGCTTCAAGTCTCCAGCCTCCAGCCACGACTCGCCTCATGTCTCCAGCCTCCAGCCACCAGCCTCGCCTCAAGTCTCCAGCCTCCAGCCTTGCCTCGCCCCAAGTCTCCAGCCTCCAGCCACCAGCCTCGCCTCATGTCTCCAGCCTCCAGCCTCGCCTCGCCCCAAGTCTCCAGCCTCCAGCCTCCAGCCTCGCCTCGCCTGAAATCTCCAGCCTCGCCTCGCCTGAACTCTCCAGCTTCGCCTCGCCTGAACTCTCCAGCCTCGCCTCGCCTGAACTCTCCAGCCTCGCCTCGCCTGAACTCTCCAGCCTCGCCTCGCCTGAACTCTCCAGCCTCGCCTCGCCTGCTCTCCAGCTACGCCTCGCCTCAAGTCTCCAGCCTCCGGCCTCGCCTCGCCACAAGTCTCCAGCCTCCGGCCTCGCCTCGCCACAAGTCTCCAGCCTCCGGCCTCGCCTCGCCACAAGTCTCCAGCCTCCGGCCTCGCCTCGCCTCAAGTCTCCAGCCTCCGGCCTCGCCTCGCCTCAGGTCTCCAGCCTGCAGCCTCCAGCCTCGCCTCGCCTCACATTCAGCCTCCAGCCATGACTCGCCTCAAGTCTCAAGCCACCAGCCTCCAGCCTCACTTCAAGTTTCCAGCCTCCAGCCTCGTCTCGCTACAAGTCTTCAGCCTCCAGCCTCCAGCCTCACCTCGTCTCAAGTCTCCAGCCTCCAGCCTCGCCTCGCCTCGTCTCCAGCCTCCAGCCTGCAGTCTCGCCTCGCCTCAAATCTCCAGCCCCAGCCTCACCTCGCCTCAAGTCTCCAGCCTCCAGCCTCGCCTCAAGTCTCCAGCCTCCGGCCTCGCCTCGCCTCGCCTCAAGTCTCCAGCCTCCGGCCTTGCCTCGCCTCAAGTCTCCAGCCTCCGGCCTTGCCTCGCCTCAAGTCTCCAGCCTCCGGCCTCGCCTCGCCTCAGGTCTCCAGCCTGCAGCCTCCAGCCTCGCCTCGCCTCACATTCAGCCTCCAGCCATGACTCGCCTCAAGTCTCAAGCCACCAGCCTCCAGCCTCACTTCAAGTTTCCAGCCTCCAGCCTCGTCTCGCTACAAGTCTTCAGCCTCCAGCCTCCAGCCTCACCTCGTCTCAAGTCTCCAGCCTCCAGCCTCGCCTCGCCTCGTCTCCAGCCTCCAGCCTGCAGTCTCGCCTCGCCTCAAGTCTCCAGCCCCAGCCTCACCTCACCTCAATTCTCCAGCCTCCAGCCTCGCCTCGCCTCAAGTCTCCAGCCTCCAGCCTCGCCTCAAGTCTCCAGCCTCCGGCCTCGCCTCGCCTCGCCTCAAGTCTCCAGCCTCCGGCCTCGCCTCGCCTCAAGTCTCCAGCCTCCGGCCTCGCCTCGCCTCAAGTCTCCAGCCTCCGGCCTCGCCTCGCCTCAAGTCTCCAGCCTCCGGCCTCGCCTCGCCTCACGTCTCCAGCCTCCGGCCTCGCCTCACCTCACGTCTCCAGCCTCCGGCCTCGCCTCGCCTCAAGTCTCCAGCCTCCGGCCTCTCCTCGCCTCAGGTCTCCAGCCTCCGGCCTCTCCTCGCCTCCAGTCTCCAGCCTCCGGCCTCGCCTCGCCTCAAGTCTCCAGCCTCCAGCCTCGCCTCGCCTCCAGTCTCCAGCCTCCGGCCTCGCCTCGCCTCAAGTCTCCAGCCTCCAGCCTCGCCTCGTCTCAAGTCTCCAGCCTCCAGCTTCCAGCCTCACCTCGCCTCAAGTCTCCAGCCTCGCCTTACCGCAAGTCTCCAGCCTGCAGCCTCGCCTCTCCTCGCCTCGGGTCCCCAGCCTGCAGCCTCACCTCAAGTCTCCAGCCTCCAGCCTCGCCTCGCCTCAAGTCTTCAGCCTCCAGCCTCACCTCGCCTCAAATCTCTAGTCTCCAGCCTTGCCTCGTCTCAAGTCTCCAGCCTCCAGCCTCCAGCCTCACCTCAATTCTCCAGCCTCCAGCCTTGCCTCGCATCAAGTCTCCAGCCTCCGGACTTGCCTCGCCTCAGGTCTCAAGCCTCCAGCCTTGCCTCGTCTCAAGCCTCCAGCCTCGCCTCACCTCAAGTCTCCAGCCTCCAGCCTCGCCTCGCCTCAAGTCTCCAGCCTCCAGCCACCAGCCTCGCCTCGCCTCAAGTCTCCAGCTCCAGCCTCGCCTCGCCTGAACTCTCCAGCCTCGCTTTGCCTGAAGTCTCCAGCCTCCAGCCTCACCTCACCTCAAGTCTCCAGCCTCCAGCCTCGCCTCGTCTCAAGTCTCCAGCCTCGCCTCAAGTCTCCAGCCTCCAGCCTCGCCTCAAGTCTCCAGCCTCCAGCCTTGCCTCGCCTCATGTTCCCAGCCTCCAGCCTACAGCCTCGCCTCAAGTCTCCAGCCTCCAGCCTCGCCTCACCTCAAGTCTCCAGCCTCCAGCCTCGCCTCACCTCACGTCTCCAGCCTCCAGCCTCGCCTCGCCTCAAGTCTCCAGCCTCCAGCCTCACCTTGCCTCAAGTCTCCAGCCTCCAGCCTCACCTCGTTTCGTCTTCAGCCTCCAGCCTCCAGCCTCAACTTGCCTCTAGTCTCCAGCCTCCAGCCTCGCTTCGCCTCAAAACTCTAGTCTCCAGCCTCCGGCCTCGCCTCGCCTCAAGACTGCAGCCTCCAGCCTCGCCTCGCCTCAAGACTCCAGCCTCCGGCCTCGCCTCGCCTCAAGACTCCAGCCTCCAGCCTCGCCTCAAGTCTCCAGCCTCCAGCCTCGCCTCGTCTCCAGCCTCCAGCCTTGCCTCGCCTCATGTTCCCAGCCTCCAGCCTACAGCCTCGCCTCAAGTCTCCAACCTCCAGCTTCCAACCTCGCCTCGCCTCACGTCTCCAGCCTCCAGCCTTGCCTCGCCTCAAGTCTCCAGCCTCCAGCCTCGCCTCATGTTCCCAGCCTCCAGACTACAGCCTCGCCTCAAGTCTCCAACCTCCAGCTTCCAACCTCGCCTCGCCTCACGTCTCCAGCCTCCAGCCTTGCTTCGCCTCAAGTCTCCAGCCTCCAGCCTCGCCTCACCTCAAGTCTCCAGCCTCCAGCATCGCCACACCTCAAGTCTTCAGCTTCCAGCCTCGCCTTGCCTCGAATCTCTAGTCTCCAGTCTCCAGCCTCCGGTCTTGCCTCGCCTCAGGTCTCAAGCCTCCAGCCTCGCCTCGCCTGAAGTCTCCAGCCTCCGGCCTCGCCTCGCCTCAAGTCTCCAGCCTCCAGCCTCCAGCCTCTCCTCGCCTCCAGTCTCCAGCCTCCAGCCTCTCCTCGCCTCCAGTCTCCAGCCTCCAGCCGCGCCTCGCCTCAAATCTCTAGTCTCCAGCCTCGCCTCGCCTCAAGACTCCAGCCTCCGGCCTCGCCTCACCTCACGTCTCCAGCCTCCGGCCTCGCCTCGCCACAAGTCTCCAGCCCCCGGCCTCGCCTCGCCTCAAGTCTCCAGCCCCCGGCCTCGCCTCGCCTCAAGTCTCCAGCCCCCGGCCTCGCCTCGCCTCAAGTCTCCAGCCCCCGGCCTCGCCTCGCCTCAAGTCTCCAGCCCCCGGCCTCGCCTCGCCTCAACTCTCCAGCCTCCGGCCTCGCCTCGCCTGAACTCTCCAGCCTCCAGCCACAACTCGCCTCATGTCTCCAGCCTCCAGCCTCGCCTCGCTTCAAGTCTCCAGCCTCCAGCCACGACTCGCCTCATGTCTCCAGCCTCCAGCCACCAGCCTCGCCTCAAGTCTCCAGCCTCCGGCCTCGCCTCGCCTCAAGTCTCCAGCCTCCGGCCTCGCCTCGCCTCACGTCTCCAGCCTCCGGCCTCGCCTCACCTCACGTCTCCAGCCTCCGGCCTCGCCTCGCCTCAAGTCTCCAGCCTCCGGCCTCGCCTCGCCTCAGGTCTCCAGCCTCCGGCCTCTCCTCGCCTCAGGTCTCCAGCCTCCGGCCTCTCCTCGCCTCAGGTCTCCAGCCTCCGGCCTCTCCTCGCCTCCAGTCTCCAGCCTCCGGCCTCGCCTCGCCTCAAGTCTCCATCCTCCAGCCTCGCCTCGCCTCCAGTCTCCAGCCTCCGGCCTCGCCTCGCCTCAAGTCTCCAGACTCCAGCCTCGCCTCGTCTCAAGTCTCCAGCCTCCAGCTTCCAGCCTCACCTCGCCTCAAGTCTCCAGCCTCGCCTTACCGCAAGTCTCCAGCCTGCAGCCTCGCCTCTCCTCGCCTAGGGTCCCCAGCCTGCAGCCTCACCTCAAGTCTCCAGCCTCCAGCCTCGCCTCGCCTCAAGTCTTCAGCCTCCAGCCTCGCCTCGCCTCAAATCTCTAGTCTCCAGCCTTGCCTCGTCTCAAGTCTCCAGCCTCCAGCCTCCAGCCTCACCTCAATTCTCCAGCCTCCAGCCTTCCCTCGCATCAAGTCTCCAGCCTCCGGACTTGCCTCGCCTCAGGTCTCAAGCCTCCAGCCTTGCCTCGTCTCAAGCCTCCAGCCTCGCCTCGCCTCAAGTCTCCAGCCTCCAGCCTCGCCTCGCCTCAAGTCTCCAGCCTCCAGCCACCAGCCTCGCCTCGCCTCAAGTCTCCAGCTCCAGCCTCGCCTCGCCTGAACTCTCCAGCCTCGCTTTGCCTGAAGTCTCCAGCCTCCAGCCTCACCTCACCTCAAGTCTCCAGCCTCCAGCCTCGCCTCGTCTCAAGTCTCCAGCCTCGCCTCAAGTCTCCAGCCTCCAGCCTCGCCTCAAGTCTCCAGCCTCCAGCCTTGCCTCGCCTCATGTTCCCAGCCTCCAGCCTACAGCCTCGCCTCAAGTCTCCAGCCTCCAGCCTCGCCTCACCTCACGTCTCCAGCCTCCAGCCTCGCCTCGCCTCAAGTCTCCAGCCTCCAGCCTCACCTTGCCTCAAGTCTCCAGCCTCCAGCCTCACCTCGTTTCGTCTTCAGCCTCCAGCCTCCAGCCTCAACTTGCCTCTAGTCTCCAGCCTCCAGCCTCGCTTCGCCTCAAAACTCTAGTCTCCAGCCTCCGGCCTCGCCTCGCCTCAAGACTGCAGCCTCCAGCCTCGCCTCGCCTCAAGACTCCAGCCTCCGGCCTCGCCTCGCCTCAAGACTCCAGCCTCCAGCCTCGCCTCAAGTCTCCAGCCTCCAGCCTCGCCTCGTCTCCAGCCTCCAGCCTTGCCTCACCTCATGTTCCCAGCCTCCAGCCTACAGCCTCGCCTCAAGTCTCCAACCTCCAGCTTCCAACCTCGCCTCGCCTCACGTCTCCAGCCTCCAGCCTTGCCTCGCCTCAAGTCTCCAGCCTCCAGCCTCGCCTCATGTTCCCAGCCTCCAGCCTACAGCCTCGCCTCAAGTCTCCAACCTCCAGCTTCCAAACTCGCCTCGCCTCACGTCTCCAGCCTCCAGCCTTGCTTTGCCTCAAGTCTCCAGCCTCCAGCCTCGCCTCACCTCAAGTCTCCAGCCTCCAGCATCGCCTCACCTCAAGTCTTCAGCTTCCAGCCTCGCCTTGCCTCGAATCTCTAGTCTCCAGTCTCCAGCCTCCGGTCTTGCCTCGCCTCAGGTCTCAAGCCTCCAGCCTCGCCTCGCCTGAAGTCTCCAGCCTCCGGCCTCGCCTCGCCTCAAGTCTCCAGCCTCCAGCCTCCAGCCTCTCCTCGCCTCCAGTCTCCAGCCTCCAGCCTCTCCTCGCCTCCAGTCTCCAGCCTCCAGCCGCGCCTCGCCTCAAATCTCTAGTCTCCAGCCTCGCCTCGCCTCAAGACTCCAGCCTCCGGACTCGCCTCACCTCACGTCTCCAGCCTCCGGCCTCGCCTCGCCACAAGTCTCCAGCCCCCGGCCTCGCCTCGCCTCAAGTCTCCAGCCCCCGGCCTCGCCTCGCCTCAAGTCTCCAGCCCCCGGCCTCGCCTCGCCTCAAGTCTCCAGCCCCCGGCCTCGCCTCGCCTCAACTCTCCAGCCTCCGGCCTCGCATCGCCTGAACTCTCCAGCCTCCAGCCACAACTCGCCTCATGTCTCCAGCCTCCAGCCTCGCCTCGCTTCAAGTCTCCAGCCTCCAGCCACGACTCGCCTCATGTCTCCAGCCTCCAGCCACCAGCCTCGCCTCAAGTCTCCAGCCTCCAGCCTCGCCTCGCCCCAAGTCTCCAGCCTCCAGCCACCAGCCTCGCCTCATGTCTCCAGCCTCCAGCCTCGCCTCGCCCCAAGTCTCCAGCCTCCAGCCACCAGCCTCACCTCGCCTGAACTCTCCAGCCTCGCCTCGCCTGAACTCTCCAGCCTCGCCTCGCCTGAACTCTCCAGCCTCGCCTCGCCTGAACTCTCCAGCCTCGCCTCGCCTGAACTCTCCAGCCTCGCCTCGCCTGCTCTCCAGCTACGCCTCGCCTCAAGTCTCCAGCCTCCGGCCTCGCCTCGCCACAAGTCTCCAGCCTCCGGCCTCGCCTCGCCACAAGTCTCCAGCCTCCGGCCTCCCCTCGCCACAACTCTCCAGCCTCCGGCCTCGCCTCGCCTCAAGTCTCCAGCCTCCGGCCTCGCCTCGCCTCAGGTCTCCAGCCTCCGGCCTCGCCTCGCCTCGTCTACAGCCTCCAGCCTGCAGTCTCGCCTCGCCTCAAGTCTCCAGCCCCAGCCTCACCTCACCTCAATTCTCCAGCCTCCAGCCTCGCCTCAAGTCTCCAGCCTCGCCTCGCCTCAAGTCTCCAGCCTCCAGCCTCGCCTCAAGTCTCCCAGCCTCCGGGCTCGCCTCGCCTCAAGTCTCCAGCCTCCGGCCTCGCCTCGCCTCAAGTCTCCAGCCTCCGGCCTCGCCTCGCCTCAAGTCTCCAGCCTCCGGCCTCGCCTCGCCTCACGTCTCCAGCCTCCGGCCTCGCCTCACCTCACGTCTCCAGCCTCCGGCCTCGCCTCGCCTCAAGTCTCCAGCCTCCGGCCTCTCCTCGCCTCAGGTCTCCAGCCTCCGGCCTCTCCTCGCCTCAGGTCTCCAGCCTCCGGCCTCTCCTCGCCTCCAGTCTCCAGGCTCCGGCCTCGCCTCGCCTCAAGTCTCCAGCCTCCGGCCTCGCCTCGCCTCAAGTCTCCAGCCTCCGGCCTCGCCTCGCCTCAAGTCTCCAGCCTCCTGCCTCGCCTCGCCTCCAGTCTCCAGCCTCCGGCCTCGCCTCGCCTCAAGTCTCCAGCCTCCGGCCTCGCCTCGCCTCCTGTCTCCAGCCTCCGGCCTCGCCTCGCCTCAAGTCTCCAGCCTCCGGCCTCGCCTCGTCTCAAGTCTCCAGCCTCCAGCCTCGCTTCGCCTCAAAACTCTAGTCTCCAGCCTCCGGCCTCGCCTCGCCTCAAGACTGCAGCCTCCAGCCTCGCCTCACCTCAAGACTCCAGCCTCCGGCCTCGCCTCGCCTCAAGACTCCAGCCTCCAGCCTCGCCTCAAGTCTCCAGCCTCCAGCCTCGCCTCGTCTCCAGCCTCCAGCCTTGCCTCGCCTCATGTTCCCAGCCTCCAGCCTACAGCCTCGCCTCAAGTCTCCAACCTCCAGATTCCAACCTCGCCTTGCCTCACGTCTCCAGCCTCCAGCCTTGCCTCGCCTCAAGTCTCCAGCCTCCAGCCTCGCCTCATGTTCCCAGGCTCCAGCCTACAGCCTCGCCTCAAGTCTCCAACCTCCAGCTTCCAACCTCGCCTCGCCTCACGTCTCCAGCCTCCAGCCTTGCCTCGCCTCAAGTCTCCAGCCTCCAGCCTCGCCTCATGTTCCCAGCCTTCAGCCTCGCCTCGCCTCAAGTCTCCAGCCTCCGGCCTTGCCTCGCCTCAAGTCTCAAGTCTCCAGCCTCCAGCCTCGCCTAGCCTCAAGTCTCCAGCCTCCAGCCTCGCCTCGCCACAAGTCTCCAGCCTCCAGCCTCGCCTCACCTCAAGTCTCCAGCCTCCAGCCTCGCCTCACCTCAAGTCTTCAGCTTCCAGCCTCGCCTTGCCTCGAATCTCTAGTCTCCAGTCTCCAGCCTCCGGTCTTGCCTCGCCTCAGGTCTCAAGCCTCCAGCCTCGCCTCGCCTGAAGTCTCCAGCCTCCGGCCTCGCCTCGCCTCAAGTCTCCAGCCTCCAGCCTCCAGCCTCTCCTCGCCTCCAGTCTCCAGCCTCCAGCCTCTCCTCGCCTCCAGTCTCCAGCCTCCAGCCGCGCCTCGCCTCAAATCTCTAGTCTCCGGCCTCGCCTCACCTCACGTCTCCAGCCTCCGGCCTCGCCTTGCCACAAGACTCCAGCCCCCGGCCTCGCCTCGCCTCAACTCTCCAGCCCCCGGCCTCGCCTCGCCTCAAGTCTCCAGCCCCCGGCCTCGCCTCGCCTCAACTCTCCAGCCTCCGGCCTCGCCTCGCCTGAACTCTCCAGCCTCCAGCCACGACTCGCCTCATGTCTCCAGCCTCCAGCCTCGCCTCGCTTCAAGTCTCCAGCCTCCAGCCACGACTCGCCTCATGTCTCCAGCCTCCAGCCACCAGCCTCGCCTCAAGTCTCCAGCCTCCAGCCTCGCCTCGCCCCAAGTCTCCAGCCTCCAGCCACCAGCCTCGCCTCATGTCTCCAGCCTCCAGCCTCGCCTCGCCCCAAGTCTCCAGCCTCCAGCCACCAGCCTCGCCTCATGTCTCCAGCCTCCAGCCTCGCCTCGCCCCAAGTCTCCAGCCTCCAGCCACCAGCCTCACCTCGCCTGAACTCTCCAGCCTCGCCTCGCCTGAACTCTCCAGCCTCGCCTCGCCTGAACTCTCCAGCCTCGCCTCGCCTGAACTCTCCAGCCTCGCCTCGCCTGAACTCTCCAGCCTCGCCTCGCCTGCTCTCCAGCTACGCCTCGCCTCAAGGCTCCAGCCTCCGGCCTCGCCTCGCCACAAGTCTCCAGCCTCCGGCCTCGCCTCGCCACAAGTCTCCAGCCTCCGGCCTCGCCTCGCCACAAGTCTCCAGCCTCCGGCCTCGCCTCGCCTCAAGTCTCCAGCCTCCGGCCTCGCGTCGCCTCAGGTCTCCAGCCTGCAGCCTCCAGCCTCGCCTCGCCTCACAGCCTCGCCTCGCCTCAAATCTCTAGTCTCCGGCCTCGCCTCACCTCACGTCTCCAGCCTCCGGACTCGCCTTGCCACAAGACTCCAGCCCCCGGCCTCGCCTCGCCTCAACTCTCCAGCCCCCGGCCTCGCCTCGCCTCAAGTCTCCAGCCCCCGGCCTCGCCTCGCCTCAACTCTCCAGCCTCCGGCCTCGCCTCGCCTGAACTCTCCAGCCTCCAGCCACGACTCGCCTCATGTCTCCAGCCTCCAGCCTCGCCTCGCTTCAAGTCTCCAGCCTCCAGCCACGACTCGCCTCATGTCTCCAGCCTCCAGCCACCAGCCTCGCCCCAAGTCTCCAGCCTCCAGCCTCGCCTCGCCCCAAGTCTCCAGCCTCCAGCCACCAGCCTCGCCTCATGTCTCCAGCCTCCAGCCTCGCCTCGCCCCAAGTCTCCAGCCTCCAGCCACCAGCCTCGCCTCATGTCTCCAGCCTCCAGCCTCGCCTCGCCCCAAGTCTCCAGCCTCCAGCCACCAGCCTCACCTCGCCTGAACTCTCCAGCCTCGCCTCGCCTGAACTCTCCAGCCTCGCCTCGCCTGAACTCTCCAGCCTCGCCTCGTCTGAACTCTCCAGCCTCGCCTCGCCTGAACTCTCCAGCCTCGCCTCGCCTGCTCTCCAGCTACGCCTCGCCTCAAGGCTCCAGCCTCCGGCCTCGCCTCGCCACAAGTCTCCAGCCTCCGGCCTCGCCTCGCCACAAGTCTCCAGCCTCCGGCCTCGCCTCGCCACAAGTCTCCAGCCTCCGGCCTCGCCTCGCCTCAAGTCTCCAGCCTCCGGCCTCGCGTCGCCTCAGGTCTCCAGCCTGCAGCCTCCAGCCTCGCCTCGCCTCACAGCCTCGCCTCGCTTCGTCTCCAGCCTCCAGCCTGCAGTCTCGCCTCGCCTCAAGTCTCCAGCCCCAGCCTCACCTCACCTCAATTCTCCAGCCTCCAGCCTCGCCTCAAGTCTCCAGCCTCGCCTTGCCTCAAGTCTCCAGCCTCCAGCCTCGCCTCATGTTCCCAGCCTCCAGCCTACAGCCTCGCCTCAAGTCTCCAACCTCCAGCTTCCAACCTTGCCTCGCCTCACGTCTCCAGCCTCCAGCCTTGCCTCGCCTCAAGTCTCCAGCCTCCAGCCTCGCCTCATGTTCCCAGCCTTCAGCCTCGCCTCGCCTCAAGTCTCCAGCCTCCGGCCTTGCCTCGCCTCAAGTCTCAAGTCTCCAGCCTCCAGCCTCGCCTCGCCTCAAGTCTCCAGCCTCCAGCCTCGCCTCGCCACAAGTCTCCAGCCTCCAGCCTCGCCTCACCTCAAGTCTCCAGCCTCCAGCCTCGCCTCACCTCAAGTCTTCAGCTTCCAGCCTCGCCTTGCCTCGAATCTCTAGTCTCCAGTCTCCAGCCTCCGGTCTCGCCTCGTCTCAAGTCTCCAGCCTCCAGCCTTGCCTCGCCTCAAGTCTCCAGCCTCCGGCCTCGCCTCGCCTCAAGTCTCCAGCCTCCAGCCTCCAGCCTCTCCTCGCCTCCAGTCTCCAGCCTCCAGCCTCTCCTCGCCTCCAGTCTCCAGCCTCCAGCCGCGCCTCGCCTCAAATCTCTAGTCTCCAGCCTCCAGCCTCCAGCCTCGCCTCGCCTCACGTCTCCAGCCTCCGGCCTCGCCTCACCTCACGTCTCCAGCCTCCGGCCTCGCCTCACCTCACATCTCCAGCCTCCAGCCTCGCCTCACCTCACGTCTCCAGCCTCCAGCCTCGCCTCAAGTCTCCAGCCTCCGGCCTCGCCTCACCTCACGTCTCCAGCCTCCGGCCTCGCCTCACCTCACGTCTCCAGCCTCCGGCCTCGCCTCACCTCACATCTCCAGCCTCCGGCCTCGCCTCACCTCACGTCTCCAGCCTCCAGCCTCGCCTCACCTCAAGCCTCCAGCCTCCAGCCTCGCCTCGCCTCGCCTCAAGCCTCCAGCCTCCAGCCTCGCCTCACCTCATGTCTCCAGCCTCCAGCCTCGCCTCGCTTCAAGTCTCCAGCCTCCAGCCTCCAGCCTCACCTCAAGTCTCCAGCCTCCAGCCTGGCCTCGCCTCAAGTCTCCAGCCTCCGGTCTTGCCTTGCCTCAGGTCTCAAGCCTCCAGCCTTGCCTCGTCTCAAGTCTCCAGCCTCCAGCCTTGCCTCGCCTCAAGTCTCCAGCCTCCAGCCTCCAGACTCGCCTCGCCTCAAGTCTCCAGCCTCCAGCCACCAGCCTCGCCTCGCCTCAAGTCTCCCTCTCCAGCCTCGCCTGCCTGAACTCTCCAGCCTCCAGCCACTACTCGCCTCATGTCTCCAGCCTCCAGCCTCGCCTCGCTTCAAGTCTCCAGCCTCCAGCCACGACTCGCCTCATGTCTCCAGCCTCCAGCCACCAGCCTCGCCTCAAGTCTCCAGCCTCCAGCCTCGCCTCGCCCCAAGTCTCCAGCCTCCAGCCACCAGCCTCGCCTCATGTCTCCAGCCTCCAGCCTCGCCTCGCCCCAAGTCTCCAGCCTCCAGCCACCAGCCTCACCTCGCCTGAACTCTCCAGCCTCGCCTCGCCTGAACTCTCCAGCCTCGCCTCGCCTGAACTCTCCAGCCTCGCCTCGCCTGAACTCTCCAGCCTCGCCTCGCCTGAACTCTCCAGCCTCGCCTCGCCTGCTCTCCAGCTACGCCTCGCCTCAAGTCTCCAGCCTCCGGCCTCGCCTCGCCACAAGTCTCCAGCCTCCGGCCTCGCCTCGCCACAAGTCTCCAGCCTCCGGCCTCGCCTCGCCACAAGTCTCCAGCCTCCGGCCTCCCCTCGCCACAACTCTCCAGCCTCCGGCCTCGCCTCGCCTCAAGTCTCCAGCCTCCGGCCTCGCCTCGCCTCAGGTCTCCAGCCTCCGGCCTCGCCTCGCCTCGTCTACAGCCTCCAGCCTGCAGTCTCGCCTCGCCTCAAGTCTCCAGCCCCAGCCTCACCTCACCTCAATTCTCCAGCCTCCAGCCTCGCCTCAAGTCTCCAGCCTCGCCTCGCCTCAAGTCTCCAGCCTCCAGCCTCGCCTCAAGTCTCCAGCCTCCGGGCTCGCCTCGCCTCAAGTCTCCAGCCTCCGGCCTCGCCTCGCCTCAAGTCTCCAGCCTCCGGCCTCGCCTCGCCTCAAGTCTCCAGCCTCCGGCCTCGCCTCGCCTCACGTCTCCAGCCTCCGGCCTCGCCTCACCTCACGTCTCCAGCCTCCGGCCTCGCCTCGCCTCAAGTCTCCAGCCTCCGGCCTCTCCTCGCCTCAGGTCTCCAGCCTCCGGCCTCTCCTCGCCTCAGGTCTCCAGCCTCCGGCCTCTCCTCGCCTCCAGTCTCCAGGCTCCGGCCTCGCCTCGCCTCAAGACTCCAGCCTCCGGCCTCGCCTCGCCTCAAGTCTCCAGCCTCCGGCCTCGCCTCGCCTCAAGTCTCCAGCCTCCTGCCTCGCCTCGCCTCCAGTCTCCAGCCTCCGGCCTCGCCTCGCCTCAAGTCTCCAGCCTCCGGCCTCGCCTCGCCTCCAGTCTCCAGCCTCCGGCCTCGCCTCGCCTCAAGTCTCCAGCCTCCGGCCTCGCCTCGTCTCAAGTCTCCAGCCTCCAGCCTCGCTTCGCCGCACACCTCTAGTCTCCAGCCTCCGGCCTCGCCTCGCCTCAAGACTGCAGCCTCCAGCCTCGCCTCACCTCAAGACTCCAGCCTCCGGCCTCGCCTCGCCTCAAGACTCCAGCCTCCAGCCTCGCCTCAAGTCTCCAGCCTCCAGCCTCGCCTCGTCTCCAGCCTCCAGCCTTGCCTCGCCTCATGTTCCCAGCCTCCAGCCTACAGCCTCGCCTCAAGTCTCCAACCTCCAGATTCCAACCTCGCCTTGCCTCACGTCTCCAGCCTCCAGCCTTGCCTCGCCTCAAGTCTCCAGCCTCCAGCCTCGCCTCATGTTCCCAGGCTCCAGCCTACAGCCTCGCCTCAAGTCTCCAACCTCCAGCTTCCAACCTCGCCTCGCCTCACGTCTCCAGCCTCCAGCCTTGCCTCGCCTCAAGTCTCCAGCCTCCAGCCTCGCCTCATGTTCCCAGCCTTCAGCCTCGCCTCGCCTCAAGTCTCCAGCCTCCGGCCTTGCCTCGCCTCAAGTCTCAAGTCTCCAGCCTCCAGCCTCGCCTAGCCTCAAGTCTCCAGCCTCCAGCCTCGCCTCGCCACAAGTCTCCAGCCTCCAGCCTCGCCTCACCTCAAGTCTCCAGCCTCCAGCCTCGCCTCACCTCAAGTCTTCAGCTTCCAGCCTCGCCTTGCCTCGAATCTCTAGTCTCCAGTCTCCAGCCTCCGGTCTTGCCTCGCCTCAGGTCTCAAGCCTCCAGCCTCGCCTCGCCTGAACTCTCCAGCCTCCGGCCTCGCCTCGCCTCAAGTCTCCAGCCTCCAGCCTCCAGCCTCTCCTCGCCTCCAGTCTCCAGCCTCCAGCCTCTCCTCGCCTCCAGTCTCCAGCCTCCAGCCGCGCCTCGCCTCAAATCTCTAGTCTCCGGCCTCGCCTCACCTCACGTCTCCAGCCTCCGGCCTCGCCTTGCCACAAGACTCCAGCCCCCGGCCTCGCCTCGCCTCAACTCTCCAGCCCCCGGCCTCGCCTCGCCTCAAGTCTCCAGCCCCCGGCCTCGCCTCGCCTCAACTCTCCAGCCTCCGGCCTCGCCTAGCCTGAACTCTCCAGCCTCCAGCCACGACTCGCCTCATGTCTCCAGCCTCCAGCCTCGCCTCGCTTCAAGTCTCCAGCCTCCAGCCACGACTCGCCTCATGTCTCCAGCCTCCAGCCACCAGCCTCGCCTCAAGTCTCCAGCCTCCAGCCTCGCCTCGCCCCAAGTCTCCAGCCTCCAGCCACCAGCCTCGCCTCATGTCTCCAGCCTCCAGCCTCGCCTCGCCCCAAGTCTCCAGCCTCCAGCCACCAGCCTCGCCTCATGTCTCCAGCCTCCAGCCTCGCCTCGCCCCAAGTCTCCAGCCTCCAGCCACCAGCCTCACCTCGCCTGAACTCTCCAGCCTCGCCTCGCCTGAACTCTCCAGCCTCGCCTCGCCTGAACTCTCCAGCCTCGCCTCGCCTGAACTCTCCAGCCTCGCCTCGCCTGAACTCTCCAGCCTCGCCTCGCCTGCTCTCCAGCTACGCCTCGCCTCAAGGCTCCAGCCTCCGGCCTCGCCTCGCCACAAGTCTCCAGCCTCCGGCCTCGCCTCGCCACAAGTCTCCAGCCTCCAGCCTCGCCTCGCCACAAGTCTCCAGCCTCCGGCCTCGCCTCGCCTCAAGTCTCCAGCCTCCGGCCTCGCGTCGCCTCAGGTCTCCAGCCTGCAGCCTCCAGCCTCGCCTCGCCTCACAGCCTCGCCTCGCTTCGTCTCCAGCCTCCAGCCTGCAGTCTCGCCTCGCCTCAAGTCTCCAGCCCCAGCCTCACCTCACCTCAATTCTCCAGCCTCCAGCCTCGCCTCAAGTCTCCAGCCTCGCCTCGCCTCAAGTCTCCAGCCTCCAGCCTCGCCTCATGTTCCCAGCCTCCAGCCTACAGCCTCGCCTCAAGTCTCCAACCTCCAGCTTCCAACCTTGCCTCGCCTCAAGTCTCCAGCCTCCAGCCTCGCCTCATGTTCCCAGCCTTCAGCCTCGCCTCGCCTCAAGTCTCCAGCCTCCGGCCTTGCCTCGCCTCAAGTCTCAAGTCTCCAGCCTCCAGCCTCGCCTCGCCTCAAGTCTCCAGCCTCCAGCCTCGCCTCACCTCATGTCTCCAGCCTCCAGCCTCGCCTCGCTTCAAGTCTCCAGCCTCCAGCCTCCAGCCTCACCTCAATTCTCCAGCCTCCAGCCTTGCCTCGCCTCAAGTCTCCAGCCTCCGGTCTTGCCTTGCCTCAGGTCTCAAGCCTCCAGCCTTGCCTCGTCTCAAGTCTCCAGCCTCCAGCCTTGCCTCGCCTCAA
Source organism: Mobula hypostoma (assembly GCF_963921235.1). NCBI lineage: Eukaryota > Metazoa > Chordata > Chondrichthyes > Myliobatiformes > Myliobatidae > Mobula > Mobula hypostoma. Next base: position 55,061,639 of record NC_086106.1, on the reverse strand, counting down.
GTCTCCAGCCTCCAGCCTCCAGACTCGCCTCGCCTCAAGTCTCCAGCCTCCAGCCACCAGCCTCGCCTCGCCTCAAGTCTCCCTCTCCAGCCTCGCCTGCCTGAACTCTCCAGCCTCCAGCCACAACTCGCCTCATGTCTCCAGCCTCCAGCCTCGCCTCGCTTCAAGTCTCCAGCCTCCAGCCACGACTCGCCTCATGTCTCCAGCCTCCAGCCACCAGCCTCGCCTCAAGTCTCCAGCCTCCAGCCTCGCCTCGCCCCAAGTCTCCAGCCTCCAGCCACCAGCCTCGCCTCATGTCTCCAGCCTCCAGCCTCGCCTCGCCCCAAGTCTCCAGCCTCCAGCCACCAGCCTCACCTCGCCTGAACTCTCCAGCCTCGCCTCGCCTGAACTCTCCAGCCTCGCCTCGCCTGAACTCTCCAGCCTCGCCTCGCCTGAACTCTCCAGCCTCGCCTCGCCTGAACTCTCCAGCCTCGCCTCGCCTGCTCTCCAGCTACGCCTCGCCTCAAGTCTCCAGCCTCCGGCCTCGCCTCGCCACAAGTCTCCAGCCTCCGGCCTCGCCTCGCCACAAGTCTCCAGCCTCCGGCCTCGCCTCGCCACAAGTCTCCAGCCTCCGGCCTCCCCTCGCCACAACTCTCCAGCCTCCGGCCTCGCCTCGCCTCAAGTCTCCAGCCTCCGGCCTCGCCTCGCCTCAGGTCTCCAGCCTCCGGCCTCGCCTCGCCTCGTCTACAGCCTCCAGCCTGCAGTCTCGCCTCGCCTCAAGTCTCCAGCCCCAGCCTCACCTCACCTCAATTCTCCAGCCTCCAGCCTCGCCTCAAGTCTCCAGCCTCGCCTCGCCTCAAGTCTCCAGCCTCCAGCCTCGCCTCAAGTCTCCAGCCTCCGGGCTCGCCTCGCCTCAAGTCTCCAGCCTCCGGCCTCGCCTCACCTCAAGACTCCAGCCTCCGGCCTCGCCTCGCCTCAAGACTCCAGCCTCCAGCCTCGCCTCAAGTCTCCAGCCTCCAGCCTCGCCTCGTCTCCAGCCTCCAGCCTTGCCTCGCCTCATGTTCCCAGCCTCCAGCCTACAGCCTCGCCTCAAGTCTCCAACCTCCAGATTCCAACCTCGCCTTGCCTCACGTCTCCAGCCTCCAGCCTTGCCTCGCCTCAAGTCTCCAGCCTCCAGCCTCGCCTCATGTTCCCAGGCTCCAGCCTACAGCCTCGCCTCAAGTCTCCAACCTCCAGCTTCCAACCTCGCCTCGCCTCACGTCTCCAGCCTCCAGCCTTGCCTCGCCTCAAGTCTCCAGCCTCCAGCCTCGCCTCATGTTCCCAGCCTTCAGCCTCGCCTCGCCTCAAGTCTCCAGCCTCCGGCCTTGCCTCGCCTCAAGTCTCAAGTCTCCAGCCTCCAGCCTCGCCTAGCCTCAAGTCTCCAGCCTCCAGCCTCGCCTCGCCACAAGTCTCCAGCCTCCAGCCTCGCCTCACCTCAAGTCTCCAGCCTCCAGCCTCGCCTCACCTCAAGTCTTCAGCTTCCAGCCTCGCCTTGCCTCGAATCTCTAGTCTCCAGTCTCCAGCCTCCGGTCTTGCCTCGCCTCAGGTCTCAAGCCTCCAGCCTCGCCTCGCCTGAAGTCTCCAGCCTCCGGCCTCGCCTCGCCTCAAGTCTCCAGCCTCCAGCCTCCAGCCTCTCCTCGCCTCCAGTCTCCAGCCTCCAGCCTCTCCTCGCCTCCAGTCTCCAGCCTCCAGCCGCGCCTCGCCTCAAATCTCTAGTCTCCGGCCTCGCCTCACCTCACGTCTCCAGCCTCCGGCCTCGCCTTGCCACAAGACTCCAGCCCCCGGCCTCGCCTCGCCTCAACTCTCCAGCCCCCGGCCTCGCCTCGCCTCAAGTCTCCAGCCCCCGGCCTCGCCTCGCCTCAACTCTCCAGCCTCCGGCCTCGCCTCGCCTGAACTCTCCAGCCTCCAGCCACGACTCGCCTCATGTCTCCAGCCTCCAGCCTCGCCTCGCTTCAAGTCTCCAGCCTCCAGCCACGACTCGCCTCATGTCTCCAGCCTCCAGCCACCAGCCTCGCCTCAAGTCTCCAGCCTCCAGCCTCGCCTCGCCCCAAGTCTCCAGCCTCCAGCCACCAGCCTCGCCTCATGTCTCCAGCCTCCAGCCTCGCCTCGCCCCAAGTCTCCAGCCTCCAGCCACCAGCCTCGCCTCATGTCTCCAGCCTCCAGCCTCGCCTCGCCCCAAGTCTCCAGCCTCCAGCCACCAGCCTCACCTCGCCTGAACTCTCCAGCCTCGCCTCGCCTGAACTCTCCAGCCTCGCCTCGCCTGAACTCTCCAGCCTCGCCTCGCCTGAACTCTCCAGCCTCGCCTCGCCTGAACTCTCCAGCCTCGCCTCGCCTGCTCTCCAGCTACGCCTCGCCTCAAGGCTCCAGCCTCCGGCCTCGCCTCGCCACAAGTCTCCAGCCTCCGGCCTCGCCTCGCCACAAGTCTCCAGCCTCCGGCCTCGCCTCGCCACAAGTCTCCAGCCTCCGGCCTCGCCTCGCCTCAAGTCTCCAGCCTCCGGCCTCGCGTCGCCTCAGGTCTCCAGCCTGCAGCCTCCAGCCTCGCCTCGCCTCACAGCCTCGCCTCGCTTCGTCTCCAGCCTCCAGCCTGCAGTCTCGCCTCGCCTCAAGTCTCCAGCCCCAGCCTCACCTCACCTCAATTCTCCAGCCTCCAGCCTCGCCTCAAGTCTCCAGCCTCGCCTCGCCTCAAGTCTCCAGCCTCCAGCCTCGCCTCATGTTCCCAGCCTCCAGCCTACAGCCTCGCCTCAAGTCTCCAACCTCCAGCTTCCAACCTTGCCTCGCCTCAAGTCTCCAGCCTCCAGCCTCGCCTCATGTTCCCAGCCTTCAGCCTCGCCTCGCCTCAAGTCTCCAGCCTCCGGCCTTGCCTCGCCTCAAGTCTCAAGTCTCCAGCCTCCAGCCTCGCCTCGCCTCAAGTCTCCAGCCTCCAGCCTCGCCTCGCCACAAGTCTCCAGCCTCCAGCCTCGCCTCACCTCAAGCCTCCAGCCTCCAGCCTCGCCTCACCTCAAGTCTTCAGCTTCCAGCCTCGCCTTGCCTCGAATCTCTAGTCTCCAGTCTCCAGCCTCCGGTCTTGCCTCGCCTCAGGTCTCAAGCCTCCAGCCTCGCCTCGCCTGAAGTCTCCAGGCTCCGGCCTCGCCTCGCCTCAAGTCTCCAGCCTCCGGCCTCGCCTCGTCTCAAGTCTCCAGCCTCCAGCCTCGCTTCGCCTCAAAACTCTAGTCTCCAGCCTCCGGCCTCGCCTCGCCTCAAGACTGCAGCCTCCAGCCTCGCCTCACCTCAAGACTCCAGCCTCCGGCCTCGCCTCGCCTCAAGACTCCAGCCTCCAGCCTCGCCTCAAGTCTCCAGCCTCCAGCCTCGCCTCGTCTCCAGCCTCCAGCCTTGCCTCGCCTCATGTTCCCAGCCTCCAGCCTACAGCCTCGCCTCAAGTCTCCAACCTCCAGATTCCAACCTCGCCTTGCCTCACGTCTCCAGCCTCCAGCCTTGCCTCGCCTCAAGTCTCCAGCCTCCAGCCTCGCCTCATGTTCCCAGCCTCCAGCCTACAGCCTCGCCTCAAGTCTCCAACCTCCAGCTTCCAACCTCGCCTCGCCTCACGTCTCCAGCCTCCAGCCTTGCCTCGCCTCAAGTCTCCAGCCTCCAGCCTCGCCTCATGTTCCCAGCCTTCAGCCTCGCCTCGCCTCAAGTCTCCAGCCTCCGGCCTTGCCTCGCCTCAAGTCTCAAGTCTCCAGCCTCCAGCCTCGCCTAGCCTCAAGTCTCCAGCCTCCAGCCTCGCCTCGCCACAAGTCTCCAGCCTCCAGCCTCGCCTCACCTCAAGTCTCCAGCCTCCAGCCTCGCCTCACCTCAAGTCTTCAGCTTCCAGCCTCGCCTTGCCTCGAATCTCTAGTCTCCAGTCTCCAGCCTCCGGTCTTGCCTCGCCTCAGGTCTCAAGCCTCCAGCCTCGCCTCGCCTGAAGTCTCCAACCTCCGGGCTCGCCTCGCCTCAAGTCTCCAGCCTCCAGCCTCCAGCCTCTCCTCGCCTCCAGTCTCCAGCCTCCAGCCTCTCCTCGCCTCCAGTCTCCAGCCTCCAGCCGCGCCTCGCCTCAAATCTCTAGTCTCCAGCCTCGCCTCGCCTCAAGACTCCAGCCTCCGGCCTCGCCTCACCTCACGTCTCCAGCCTCCGGCCTCGCCTTGCCACAAGTCTCCAGCCCCCGGCCTCGCCTCGCCTCAACTCTCCAGCCCCCGGCCTCGCCTCGCCTCAAGTCTCCAGCCCCCCGCCTCGCCTCGCCTCAACTCTCCAGCCTCCGGCCTCGCCTCGCCTGAACTCTCCAGCCTCCAGCCACGACTCGCCTCATGTCTCCAGCCTCCAGCCTCGCCTCGCTTCAAGTCTCCAGCCTCCAGCCACGACTCGCCTCATGTCTCCAGCCTCCAGCCACCAGCCTCGCCTCAAGTCTCCAGCCTCCAGCCTCGCCTCGCCCCAAGTCTCCAGCCTCCAGCCACCAGCCTCGCCTCATGTCTCCAGCCTCCAGCCTCGCCTCGCCCCAAGTCTCCAGCCTCCAGCCACCAGCCTCGCCTCATGTCTCCAGCCTCCAGCCTCGCCTCGCCCCAAGTCTCCAGCCTCCAGCCACCAGCCTCAGAACTCTCCAGCCTCGCCTCGCCTGAACTCTCCAGCCTCGCCTCGCCTGAACTCTCCAGCCTCGCCTCGCCTGAACTCTCCAGCCTCGCCTCGCCTGAACTCTCCAGCCTCGCCTCGCCTGCTCTCCAGCTACGCCTCGCCTCAAGGCTCCAGCCTCCGGCCTCGCCTCGCCACAAGTCTCCAGCCTCCGGCCTCGCCTCGCCACAAGTCTCCAGCCTCCGGCCTCGCCTCGCCACAAGTCTCCAGCCTCCGGCCTCGCCTCGCCTCAAGTCTCCAGCCTCCGGCCTCGCGTCGCCTCAGGTCTCCAGCCTGCAGCCTCCAGCCTCGCCTCGCCTCACAGCCTCGCCTCGCTTCGTCTCCAGCCTCCAGCCTGCAGTCTCGCCTCGCCTCAAGTCTCCAGCCCCAGCCTCACCTCACCTCAATTCTCCAGCCTCCAGCCTCGCCTCAAGTCTCCAGCCTCGCCTCGCCTCAAGTCTCCAGCCTCCAGCCTCGCCTCATGTTCCCAGCCTCCAGCCTACAGCCTCGCCTCAAGTCTCCAACCTCCAGCTTCCAACCTCGCCTCGCCTCACGTCTCCAGCCTCCAGCCTTGCCTCGCCTCAAGTCTCCATCCTCCAGCCTCGCCTCATGTTCCCAGCCTTCAGCCTCGCCTCGCCTCAAGTCTCCAGCCTCCGGCCTTGCCTCGCCTCAAGTCTCAAGTCTCCAGCCTCCAGCCTCGCCTCGCCTCAAGTCTCCAGCCTCCAGCCTCGCCTCGCCACAAGTCTCCAGCCTCCAGCCTGGCCTCACCTCAAGCCTCCAGCCTCCAGCCTCGCCTCACCTCAAGTCTTCAGCTTCCAGCCTCGCCTTGCCTCGAATCTCTAGTCTCCAGTCTCCAGCCTCCGGTCTTGCCTCGCCTCAGGTCTCAAGCCTCCAGCCTCGCCTCGCCTGAAGTCTCCAGCCTCCGGCCTCGCCTCGCCTCAAGTCTCCAGCCTCCAGCCTCCAGCCTCTCCTCGCCTCCAGTCTCCAGCCTCCAGCCTCTCATCACCTCCAGTCTCCAGCCTCCAGCCGCGCCTCGCCTCAAATCTCTAGTCTCCAGCCTCGCCTCGCCTCAAGACTCCAGCCTCCGGCCTCGCCTCACCTCACGTCTCCAGCCTCCGGCCTCGCCTTGCCACAAGTCTCCAGCCCCCGGCCTCGCCTCGCCTCAAGTCTCCAGCCCCCGGCCTCGCCTCGCCTCAACTCTCCAGCCTCCGGCCTCGCCTCGCCTGAACTCTCCAGCCTCCAGCCACGACTCGCCTCATGTCTCCAGCCTCCAGCCTCGCCTCGCTTCAAGCCTCCAGCCTCCAGCCACGACTCGCCTCATGTCTCCAGCCTCCAGCCACCAGCCTCGCCTCAAGTCTCCAGCCTCCAGCCTCGCCTCGCCCCAAGTCTCCAGCCTCCAGCCACCAGCCTCGCCTCATGTCTCCAGCCTCCAGCCTCGCCTCGCCCCAAGTCTCCAGCCTCCAGCCACCAGCCTCGCCTCATGTCTCCAGCCTCCAGCCTCGCCTCGCCTCAAGTCTCCAGCCTCCAGCCACCAGCCTCACCTCGCCTGAACTCTCCAGCCTCGCCTCGCCTGAACTCTCCAGCCTCGCCTCGCCTGAACTCTCCAGCCTCGCCTCGCCTGAACTCTCCAGCCTCGCCTCGCCTGCTCTCCAGCCTTGCCTCGCCTCAAGTCTCCAGCCTCCGGCCTCGCCTCGCCACAAGTCTCCAGCCTCCGGCCTCGCCTCGCCACAAGTCTCCAGCCTCCGGCCTCGCCTCGCCTCAAGTCTCCAGCCTCCGGCCTCGCCTCGCCTCAGGTCTCCAGCCTGCAGCCTCCAGCCTCGCCTCGCCTCACATTCAGCCTCCAGCCATGACTCGCCTCAAGTCTCAAGCCACCAGCCTCCAGCCTCACTTCAAGTTTCCAGCCTCCAGCCTCGTCTCGCTACAAGTCTTCAGCCTCCAGCCTCCAGCCTCACCTCGTCTCAAGTCTCCAGCCTCCAGCCTCGCCTCGCTTCGTCTCCAGCCTCCAGCCTGCAGTCTCGCCTCGCCTCAAGTCTCCAGCCCCAGCCTCACCTCACCTCAATTCTCCAGCCTCCAGCCTCGCCTCAAGTCTCCAGCCTCGCCTCGCCTCAAGTCTCCAGCCTCCAGCCTCGCCTCAAGACTCCAGCCTCCGGCCTCGCCTCGCCTCAAGTCTCCAGCCTCCGGCCTCGCCTCGCCTCAAGTCTCCAGCCTCCGGCCTCGCCTCACTTCACGTCTCCAGCCTCCGGCCTCGCCTCATCGCACGTCTCCAGCCTCCGGCCTCGCCTCGCCTCAAGTCTCCAGCCTCCGGCCTTCCTCGCCTCCAGTCTCCAGCCTCCGGCCTCGCCTCGCCTCAAGTCTCCAGCCTCCGGCCTCGCCTCGCCTCAAGTCTCCAGCCTCCGGCCTCGCCTCGCCTCCAGTCTCCAGCCTCCGGCCTCGCCTCGCCTCAAGTCTCCAGCCTCCAGCCTCGCCTCGTCTCAAGTCTCCAGCCTCCAGCTTCCAGCCTCACCTCGCCTCAAGTCTCCAGCCTCGCCTCACCTCAAGTCTCCAGCCTGCAGCCTCGCCTCGCCTCGCCTCGGGTCCCCAGCCTGCAGCCTCACCTCAAGTCTCCAGCCTCACCTCAATTCTCCAGCCTCCAGCCTCGCCTCGCCTCAAGTCTTCAGCCTCCAGCCTTGCCTCGCCTCAAATCTCTAGTCTCCAGCCTTGCCTCGTCTCAAGTCTCCAGCCTCCAGCCTCCAGCCTCACCTCAATTCTCCAGCCTCCAGCCTTGCCTCGCCTCAAGTCTCCAGCCTCCGGTCTTGCCTCGCCTCAGGTCTCAAGCCTCCAGCCTTGCCTCGTCTCAAGCCTCCAGCCTCGCCTCGCCTCAAGTCTCCAGCCTCCAGCCTCCAGCCTCGCCTCGCCTCAAGTCTCCAGCCACCAGCCTCGCCTCGCCTCAAGTCTCCAGCTCCAGCCTCGCCTCGCCTGAACTCTCCAGCCTCGCTTTGCCTGAAGTCTCCAGCCTCCAGCCTCACCTCACCTCAAGTCTCCAGCCTCCAGCCTCGCCTCGTCTCAAGTCTCCAGCCTCCAGCCTCGCCTCAAGTCTCCAGCCTCCAGCCTTGCCTCGCCTCATGTTCCCAGCCTCCAGCCTACAGCCTCGCCTCAAGTCTCCAGCCTCCAGCCTCGCCTCACCTCAAGTCTCCAGCCTCCAGCCTCGCCTCACCTCAAGTCTCCAGCCTCCAGCCTCGCCTCACCTCACGTCTCCAGCCTCCAGCCTCGCCTCGCCTCAAGTCTCCAGCTTCCAGCCTCACCTTGCCTCAAGTCTCCAGCCTCCAGCCTCGCCTCGTTTCGTCTTCAGCCTCCAGCCTCCAGCCTCAACTTGCCTCTACTCTCCAGCCTCCAGCCTCGCTTCGCCTCAAAACTCTAGTCTCCAGCCTCCGGCCTCGCCTCACCTCAAGACTGCAGCCTCCAGCCTCGCCTCGCCTCAAGACTCCAGCCTCCGGCCTCGCCTCGCCTCAAGACTCCAGCCTCCAGCCTCGCCTCAAGTCTCCAGCCTCGCCTCGTCTCCAGCCTCCAGCCTTGCCTCGCCTCATGTTCCCAGCCTCCAGCCTACAGCCTCGCCTCAAGTCTCCAACCTCCAGCTTCCAACCTCGCCTCGCCTCATGTCTCCAGCCTCCAGCCTTGCCTCGCCTCAAGTCTCCAGCCTCCGGCCTTGCCTCGCCTCAAGTCTCAAGTCTCCAGCCTCCAGCCTCGCCTCGCCTCAAGTCTCCAGCCTCCAGCCTCGCCTCGCCACAAGTCTCCAGCCTCCAGCCTCGCCTCACCTCAAGTCTCCAGCCTCCAGCCTCGCCTCACCTCAAGTCTTCAGCTTCCAGCCTCGCCTTGCCTCGAATCTCTAGTCTCCAGTCTCCAGCCTCCGGTCTTGCCTCGCCTCAGGTCTCAAGCCTCCAGCCTCGCCTCGCCTGAAGTCTCCAGCCTCCGGCCTCGCCTCGCCTCAAGTCTCCAGCCTCCAGCCTCCAGCCTCTCCTCGCCTCCAGTCTCCAGCCTCCAGCCTCTCCTCGCCTCCAGTCTCCAGCCTCCAGCCTCGCCTCACCTCAAGTCTCCAGCCTCCAGCCTCGCCTCACCTCAAGTCTTCAGCTTCCAGCCTCGCCTTGCCTCGAATCTCTAGTCTCCAGTCTCCAGCCTCCGGTCTTGCCTCGCCTCAGGTCTCCAGCCTCCAGCCTTGCCTCGTCTCAAGTCTCCAGCCTCCAGCCTTACCTCGCCTCAGGTCTCCAGCCTCCAGCCTCGCCTCGCCTCAAGTCTCCAGCCTCCGGCCTCGCCTCGCCTCAAGTCTCCAGCCTCCAGCCTCCAGCCTCTCCTCGCCTCCAGTCTCCAGCCTCCAGCCTCTCCTCGCCTCCAGTCTCCAGCCTCCAGCCGCGCCTCGCCTCAAATCTCTAGTCTCCAGCCTCCAGCCTCCAGCCTCGCCTCGCCTCAAGTCTCCAGCCTCCGGCCTCGCCTCACCTCACGTCTCCAGCCTCCGGCCTCGCCTCACCTCACATCTCCAGCCTCCAGCCTCGCCTCACCTCACGTCTCCAGCCTCCAGCCTCGCCTCAAGTCTCCAGCCTCCGGCCTCGCCTCACCTCACGTCTCCAGCCTCCGGCCTCGCCTCACCTCACGTCTCCAGCCTCCAGCCTCGCCTCACCTCGCGTCTCCAGCCTCCAGCCTCGCCTCGCCTCAAGCCTCCAGCCTCGCCTCACCTCGCCTCAAGCCTCCAGCCTCCAGCCTCGCCTCACCTCATGTCTCCAGCCTCCAGCCTCGCCTCGCTTCAAGTCTCCAGCCTCCAGCCTCCAGCCTCACCTCAATTCTCCAGCCTCCAGCCTTGCCTCGCCTCAAGTCTCCAGCCTCCGGTCTTGCCTTGCCTCAGGTCTCAAGCCTCCAGCCTTGCCTCGTCTCAAGTCTCCAGCCTCCAGCCTTGCCTCGCCTCAAGTCTCCAGCCTCCAGCCTCCAGCCTCCAGCCTCCAGCCTCGCCTCGCCTCAAGTCTCCAGCCTCCAGCCACCAGCCTCGCCTCGCCTCAAGTCTCCAGCTCCAGCCTCGCCTCGTCTGAACTCTCCAGCCTCGCTTTGCCTGAAGTCTCCAGCCTCCAGCCTCCAGCCTCACCTCACCTCAAGTCTCCAGCCTCCAGCCTCACCTCAATTCTCCAGCCTCCAGCCTCGCCTCGCCTCAAGTCTTCTGCCTCCAGCCTCGCCTTGCCTCAAATCTCTAGTCTCCAGCCTTGCCTCGTCTCAAGTCTCCAGCCTCCAGCCTCCAGCCTCACCTCAATTCTCCAGCCTCCAGCCTTGCCTCGTCTCAAGTCTCCAGCCTCCAGCCTCGCCTCGCCTCAAGTCTCCAGCCTCCAGCCACCAGCCTCGCCTCGCCTCAAGTCTCCAGCTCCTGCCTCGCCTCGCCTGAACTCTCCAGCCTCGCTTTGCCTGAAGTCTCCAGCCTCCAGCCTCCAGCCTCACCTCACCTCAAGTCTCCAGCCTCCAGCCTCACCTCAATTCTCCAGCCTCCAGCCTCGCCTCGTTTCGTCTTCAGCCTCCAGCCTCCAGCCTCAACTTGCCTCTAGTCTCCAGCCTCCAGCCTCGCTTCGCCTCAAAACTCTAGTCTCCAGCCTCCGGCCTCGCCTTGCCTCAAGACTGCAGCCTCCGGCCTCGCCTCGCCTCAAGACTCCAGCCTCCAGCCTCGCCTTGCCTCAAATCTCTAGTCTCCAGCCTTGCCTCGTCTCAAGTCTCCAGCCTCCAGCCTCCAGCCTCACCTCAAGTCTCCAGCCTCCAGCCTCCAGCCTCACCTCAATTCTCCAGCCTCCAGCCTTGCCTCGCCTCAAGTCTCCAGCCTCCGGTCTTGCCTCGCTTCAGGTCTCAAGCCTCCAGCCTTGCCTCGTCTCAAGCCTCCAGCCTCGCCTCGCCTCAAGTCTCCAGCCTCCAGCCTCCAGCCTCCAGCCTCGCCTCGCCTCAAGTCTCCAGCCTCCAGCCACCAGCCTCGCCTCGCCTCAAGTCTCCAGCCTCCAGCCTCCAGCCTCGCCTCACCTCAAGTCTCCAGCCTCCAGCCACCAGCCTCGCCTCACCTCAAGTCTCCAGCTCCAGCCTCGCCTCGCCTGAACTCTCCAGCCTCGCTTTGCCTGAAGTCTCCAGCCTCCAGCCTCCAGCCTCACCTCACCTCAAGTCTCCAGCCTCCAGCCTCACCTCGTCTGAAGTCTCCAGCCTCCAGCCTCTCCTCAAGTCTCCAGCCTCCAGCCTTGCCTCACCTCATGTTCCCAGCCTCCAGCCTACAGCCTCGCCTCAAGTCTCCAGCCTCCGGTCTTGCCTCACCTCACGTCTCCAGCCTCCAGCCTCGCCTCGCCTCAAGTCTCTAGCCTCCAGCCTCACCTTGCCTCAAGTCTCCAGCCTCCAGCCTCGCTTCGTTTCGTCTTCAGCCTCCAGCCTCCAGCCTCAACTTGCCTCTAGTCTCCAGCCTCCAGCCTCGCTTCGCCTCAAAACTCTAGTCTCCAGCCTCCGGCCTCGCCTCGCCTCAAGACTCCAGCCTCCGGCCTTGCCTCGCCTCAAGACTCCAGCCTCCATCCTCGCCTCAAGTCTCCAGCCTCCAGCCTCGCCTCGTCTCCAGCCTCCAGCCTTGCCTCGCCTCATGTTCCCAGCCTCCAGCCTACAGCCTCGCCTCAATTCTCCAACCTCCAGCTTCCAACCTCGCCTCGCCTCACGTCTCCAGCCTCCAGCCTTGCCTCGCCTCAAGTCTCCAGCCTCCAGCCTCGCCTCATGTTCCCAGCCTTCAGCCTCGCCTCGCCTCAAGTCTCCAGCCTCCGGCCTTGCCTCGCCTCAAGTCTCAAGTCTCCAGCCTCCAGCCTCGCCTCGCCTCAAGTCTCCAGCCTCCAGCCTCGCCTCGCCACAAGTCTCCAGCCTCCAGCCTCACCTCACCTCAAGTCTCCAGCCTCCAGCCTCGCCTCACCTCAAGTCTTCAGCTTCCAGCCTCGCCTTGCCTCGAATCTCTAGTCTCCAGCTTCCAGCCTCACCTCGCCTCAAGTCTCCAGCCTCGCCTCACCTCAAGTCTCCAGCCTCCAGCCTCGCCTCGCCTCGCCTCGGGTCCCCAGCCTGCAGCCTCACCTCAAGTCTCCAGCCTCCAGCCTCCAGCCTCACCTCAATTCTCCAGCCTCCAGCCTCGCCTCGCCTCAAGTCTTCAGCCTCCAGCCTCGCCTTGCCTCAAATCTCTAGTCTCCAGCCTTGCCTCGTCTCAAGTCTCCAGCCTCCAGCCTCCAGCCTCACCTCAATTCTCCAGCCTCCAGCCTTGCCTCGTCTCAAGTCTCCAGCCTCCAGCCTCGCCTCGCCTCAAGTCTCCAGCCTCCAGCCACCAGCCTCGCCTCGCCTCAAGTCTCCAGCTCCTGCCTCGCCTCGCCTGAACTCTCCAGCCTCGCTTTGCCTGAAGTCTCCAGCCTCCAGCCTCCAGCCTCACCTCACCTCAAGTCTCCAGCCTCCAGCCTCACCTCAATTCTCCAGCCTCCAGCCTTGCCTCGTTTCGTCTTCAGCCTCCAGCCTCCAGCCTCAACTTGCCTCTAGTCTCCAGCCTCCAGCCTCGCTTCGCCTCAAAACTCTAGTCTCCAGCCTCCGGCCTCGCCTTGCCTCAAGACTGCAGCCTCCGGCCTCGCCTCGCCTCAAGACTCCAGCCTCCAGCCTCGCCTTGCCTCAAATCTCTAGTCTCCAGCCTTGCCTCGTCTCAAGTCTCCAGCCTCCAGCCTCCAGCCTCACCTCAAGTCTCCAGCCTCCAGCCTCCAGCCTCACCTCAATTCTCCAGCCTCCAGCCTTGCCTCGCCTCAAGTCTCCAGCCTCCGGTCTTGCCTCGCTTCAGGTCTCAAGCCTCCAGCCTTGCCTCGTCTCAAGCCTCCAGCCTCGCCTCGCCTCAAGTCTCCAGACTCCAGCCTCCAGCCTCCAGCCTCGCCTCGCCTCAAGTCTCCAGCCTCCAGCCACCAGCCTCGCCTCGCCTCAAGTCTCCAGCTCCAGCCTCGCCTCGCCTGAACTCTCCAGCCTCGCTTTGCCTGAAGTCTCCAGCCTCCAGCCTCCAGCCTCACCTCACCTCAAGTCTCCAGCCTCCAGCCTCGCCTCGTCTGAAGTCTCCAGCCTCCAGCCTCACCTCAATTCTCCAGCCTCCAGCCTTGCCTCGCCTCAAGTCTCCAGCCTCCGGTCTTGCCTCGCTTCAGGTCTCAAGCCTCCAGCCTTGCCTCGTCTCAAGCCTCCAGCCTCGCCTCGCCTCAAGTCTCCAGACTCCAGCCTCCAGCCTCCAGCCTCGCCTCGCCTCAAGTCTCCAGCCTCCAGCCACCAGCCTCGCCTCGCCTCAAGTCTCCAGCTCCAGCCTCACCTCGCCTGAACTCTCCAGCCTCGCTTTGCCTGAAGTCTCCAGCCTCCAGCCTCCAGCCTCACCTCACCTCAAGTCTCCAGCCTCCAGCCTCGCCTCGTCTGAAGTCTCCAGCCTCCAGCCTCGCCTCAAGTCTCCAGCCTCCAGCCTTGCCTCGCCTCATGTTCCCAGCCTCCAGCCTACAGCCTCGCCTCAAGTCTCCAGCCTCCAGCCTCGCCTCACCTCACGTCTCCAGCCTCCAGCCTCGCCTCACCTCAAGTCTCCAGCCTCCAGCCTCACCTTGCCTCAAGTCTCCAGCCTCCAGCCTCGCCTCGTTTCGTCTTCAGCCTCCAGCCTCCAGCCTCAACTTGCCTCTAGTCTCCAGCCTCCAGCCTCGCCTCGCCTCAAGACTGCAGCCTCCGGCCTCGCCTCAAGACTGCAGCCTCCGGCCTCGCCTCACCTCAAGACTCCAGCCTCCAGCCTCGCCTCAAGTCTCCAGCCTCCAGCCTCGCCTCGTCTCCAGCCTCCAGCCTTGCCTCGCCTCATGTTCCCAGCCTCCAGCCTACAGCCTCGCCTCAAGTCTCCAACCTCCAGCTTCCAACCTCGCCTCGCCTCACGTCTCCAGCCTCCAGCCTTGCCTCGCCTCAAGTCTCCAGCCTCCGGCCTTGCCTCGCCTCAAGTCTCAAGTCTCCAGCCTCCAGCCCCGCCTCGCCTCAAGTCTCCAGCCTCCAGCCTCGCCTCGCCACAAGTCTCCAGCCTCCAGCCTCGCCTCACCTCAAGTCTCCAGCCTCCAGCCTCGCCTCACCTCAAGTCTTCAGCTTCCAGCCTCGCCTTGCCTCGAATCTCTAGTCTCCAGTTTCCAGCCTCCGGTCTTGCCTCGCCTCAGGTCTCAAGCCTCCAGCCTTGCCTCGTCTCAAGTCTCCAGCCTCCAGCCTTACCTCGCCTCAGGTCTCCAGCCTCCAGCCTCGACTCGCCTTAAGTCTCCAGCCTCCGGCCTCGCCTCGCCTCAAGTCTCCAGCCTCCAGCCTCCAGCCTCTCCTCGCCTCCAGTCTCCAGCCTCCAGCCTCTCCTCGCCTCCAGTCTCCAGCCTCCAGCCGCGCCTCGCCTCAAATCTCTAGTCTCCAGCCTCGCCTCACCTCACGTCTCCAGCCTCCAGCCTCGCCTCACCTCATGTCTCCAGCCTCCAGCCTCGCCTCGCCTCAAGCCTCCAGCCTCGCCTCGCCTCAAGCCTCCAGCCTCCAGCCTCGCCTCAAGTCTCCAGCCTCCGGCCTCGCCTCACCTCACGTCTCCAGCCTCCGGCCTCGCCTCACCTCACATCTCCAGCCTCCAGCCTCGCCTCACCTCACGTCTCCAGCCTCCAGCCTCGCCTCACCTCATGTCTCCAGCCTCCAGCCTCGCCTCGCTTCAAGTCTCCAGCCTCCAGCCTCGCCTCGTCTCGTCTTCAGCCTCCAGCCTCCAGCCTCGACTTGCCTCAAGTCTCCAGCCTCCAGCCTCGCCTCAAGTCTCTAGTCTCCAGCCTCCAGCCTCGCCTCAAGTCTCCAGCCTCCGGTCTTGCCTCGCCTCAGGTCTCAAGCCTCCAGCCTTGCCTCGTCTCAAGTCTCCAGCCTCCAGCCTTACCTCGCCTCAGGTCTCCAGCCTCCGGCCTCACCTCGCCTCAAGTCTCCAGCCTCCGGCCTCTCCTCGCCTCCAGTCTCGCCTCACCTCAAGTCTCTAGTCTCTAATCTCTAGTCTCCAGCCTCCAGCCTCCAGCCTCCAGTCTCGCCTCACCTCAAGTCTCTAGTCTCTAGTCTCTAGTCTCTAGTCTCCAGCCTCCAGCCTCCAGCCTCGACTCGCCTCAAGTCTCCAGCCTCCGGCCTTGCCTCGCCTCAAGTCTCAAGTCTCAAGTCTCCAGCCTCGCCTCGCCTCAAGTCTCCAGCCTCCAGCCTCGCCTCACCTCAAGTCTCCCGCCTCCGGCCTCTCCTCGCCTCAAGTCTCCAGCCTCCAGCCTGTCCTCGCCTCCAGCCGCGCCTCGCTTCAAATCTCTAGTCTCCAGCCTCCAGCCTCCAGCCTCGCCTTGCCTCAAGTCTCCAGCCTCCGGCTTCGCCTCGCCTCAAGACTCCAGCCTCCGGCCTCGCCTCGCCTCTAGTCTCCAGCCTCCAGCCTCGCCTCGTCTCAAGTCTCCAGCCTCCAGCTTCCAGCCTCGCCTCGCCTCAAGACTCCAGCCTCCAGCCTCGCCTTGCCTCAAATCTCTAGTCTCCAGCCTCGCCTCACCTCAAGTCTCCAGACTCCACCCTCCAGCCTCGCCTCACCTCAAGTCTCCAGCCTCCAGCCTCCAGCCTCACGTCGTCTCAAGTCTTCAGCCTCCAGCCTCCAGCCTCACCTCAATTCTCCAGCCTCCAGCCTCGCCTCGCCTAAAGTCTCCAGCCTCCACCCTCGCCTCACCACGTCTTCAGCCTCCAGCCTCCAGCCTCGCCTCACCTCAAGTCTCCAGCCTCCAGCCTCGCCTCGCCTCAAGTCTCCAGCCTCCAGTCTCCAGCCTCGCCTCCCCTCAAGCCTCCAGCCTCCAACCTCCAGCCTCCATCCTCGCCTCGTCTCCAGACTTCAGCCTCCAGCCTCAAGCCTCCAGACTCAAGTGTCCACCCTCGCCTCGCCTCAATCCTCTTGCCTCTTGCCAAGCCAAGTCTCTAGCCTGTAGCCTCTTGCCAAGCCAAGTCTCTAGTCTCTAGCCTTAAGCCTGAAGACTCCAGCCTCGTCCTGCCTGCATGCCAAGCCTCATCCTTGCCTAGTTCTGGGGCCCGAGCCAGAGGCAAGACCCAGGTACTGGGTCCTTGTCCAGTCTCTGGCTCGGAGTCCAAGCCCAGGCTCCTTGCTCCCTTGTTTAGGCATGTTCCAGGTTCCTGGTTTTCCTGTCCATGTCCTTGCCATCGCCCTGTATCCTAGTCCTGTCCCTAGTATTTCATTGTCTGTGTCTTGCACTTGGGTCCGTTATCAGCGGTGCCCTTATGACAGCAAGTCCTAGACCCGGCAAGCATGCTACTAGTTCCCAGACCCTCCAGCCTCTATTCAACAGGCAGAGGAAGAGCAACAGGTTGGGAGAGATTCCCACCTGCTTCAAAAGTGTGACAATCATCTCAGTGCCCAAGTGGAGTCAGAATGAGCTACCTCAATGACTATTGCCCAGTTACACTCATGTCTACTGTGATGAAATTCTTTGAGAGGTTGGTCATGCCCAGAATCAACAGAAATTTGTCTATCACCACAATAGGCTGACAGTGGATGAAACCTCACTGGCTCTCTACTCGGCCTTGGATCACCTGGACAATATGAATACCTAGGTCAGGCTGCTGTTTATTGATTACAGCTCAGCATATGAAACCATCACATCCTCAGTACTAATCAACAAGCTCTAGAACCTGGGCTTCTGTACGTCCCTCTGCAACTGGATCCTGGACTTCCTCATCGAGAGATGACAGCCAGTGCGGATTGGAAATTACATCTCCTCCTCGTTGACAATCAACACTGACACACTCATGCTTATCCCACTACTCTACTCTCTCTAAACAGATGACTATGCGGCTAGGCACAGCTCAAATGCTATCTATAGATCTTTCAGTGACATAAGTATTGTTAGCAGAATTTCAGATGGTGACGAGGAGGTGTGCAGGAGTGAGAATCAGCAGGCTGAGTGGTGTTGCAACAACAACAATATACTCAACAACAGTATGACCAAGGAATTGGTTGTGGTGGAAAGAGAGAGCAGTTTCAAGTTCCTGGATGTCAACATCTCTGAAGTTCTATCCCGGGCCCAGTATATTGATGTAATTACAAAGAAAGGACGACAACATCTGTAATTCATTAGGAGCTTGAGGAGACTTTGTTTGTCACCAAAGCCTGTCACAAATGTCTATAGATGTTCCATGGAGAGCATCCAAACTAGTTGCATCACCATCTGGGACAGAGGGACCATTGCACAGGTTCGGAGAAAGCTGCAGAAAGTCTTTTCTTTTTCTTTGCAAGTCCGGTTTACCAAAGGCTACAGCCATTGGTGGAGCAGTAAACAGTGATGAAAGGCTGCTGCTCTCCACCCTACATCAACGAGTATCGTTACCCAGTGGGATGACGGGGGATCTAGCTCATTGGCTTGGGCAAGGCTGGGAGGTGCATGGGCTAGTACATTCCTACTTGTGATCTGTCTATTCCCAAAGTCCTGACTCTGAGAGTAATCCCTATAGAACGAGGAAGGGGAAGGAGTGTTGTTGCAGGTGGTATGATTAGCACAGGTCCAATCAGTCAGTGGGGACATTAAAAATACCGCTACAGTACTATAGAACTGCAGATCCTAATAATTATCAATGGAAAGATTCATTGAGTGTACTCTGCTATATTCCCTTGATTGACCATATATGAACAAAATCAGCAAAGACAACTTGTGCAGATAATGGTCTGCCTTCATACAATGCTTTCATCCTCCAAATTTTCATTTTCATTGTAACATTCAGGATGATTGTTTTTATTTATTTATTATCGAAAAAGAAGGTCTAAAGAAATGTGCTGTGGATCATCCTTAGAAAGCTTGGCTGCCCGCAGAAATTCACTACACACATCCGCCTGCTCCATGATGGCATGACAGGAGAAGTGTTCTCAGATGGTTCCTCATCTGAGACTTTCAACATCTCAAATGGCGTGAAGCAAGGGTGCATTCTAGCACCAGTGCTCTTCAACCTCTTCTTCAGCCAAATGCTGAAGCATGCTGTTAAGGAGCTAGACCTGGGTACTTACATAAGATATCGCCTAGACAGATCGATGTTTGACCTGAGATGTCTTGCTGCTAAGACCAAAACTTTGAGGAGGCTTATCACTGAAACCCTGTTTGATAATGACTGTGCCCTCATGGCCCACCAGGAGAACCACCTGCAGACAATTGTCAACAAGTTCTCCTCAGCCTCAAATCTGTTTGGCCTGACAATCAGCCTCGGTAAGACAGAAGTTCTCCTACAACCTGCACTAAACAGTTACCCTTCTCAGCCATGCATCACCATCGACGGCACTGTCCTGAAGAATGTGGAGGGCTTCAAGTATCTAGGAAGCACCATCTCCAGTGACAGATCCCTTGACAAAGAGATCATAGCAAGGATCCAGAAAGCCAGCCAGGCACTCGGCAATCTCCGTGTCAAAGTTCTGGAGCACAAGGCCATTCAGCGTTCAACGAAGCTCAAGGTGTACAAGGCTGTGGTCCTCACCTCTCTCCTGTACGGCTGCGAAACCTGGACCCTGTACCGCAGGCACATCAAACAGCTGGAGCAGTTTCACATGCTCTCTCTGCGGTCGATCATGAGAATTCGATGGCAGGACAGAATCACCAACCAGGAAGTCCTTGACAGAGCTAACAGCACAAGCATTGAGGCAAGGATCCTCCAGGCCCAGCTACGCTGGACTGGCCGTGTAATCCGAATGGGTGAAACAAGAATCCCCAGGCAGCTGCTCTAAGGTGAGCTTGAAGATGGCAGTCGCAATCAGGGCTGACCCAAAAAGAGATTCAAAGACAATCTGAAATGGTACATCAAATAGGCAGACCTCCAGCCTCGACAACTTGAGGAGTCCGCAGCCGACAGGGCTGCGTGGCACTCCCTGACCAGAAAAGCTGCATCTGACTTTGAGGATGACTGAAATCAGCGCCTTGCAGCAGCACGAGACCGACACCACAAAGCTGTGTACACACCTGTTGTAACAACCGCCATTCCATGTCCAACCTGCAACCGCAAGTGTGCTTCGGCCTTTGGCCTCTGAAGCCACGTGCGTATCCACAGATGACTGCACAATGTTTAGTTTTCCTCGGACCCTGAGAGACAACCACCACCATTGAGATACAGCGCAGAATAGTGCTTTCCAGCCCTTCATGCCGCACCACCCAGTAATCCTCTGGTTTAATCCCAGTCTAATCACCGGACAATTTACAATGACCAGTTAACCTACTAACTGGTATGTCTTTGGACTGTGGGAGGAAGCTGGAGCACCCGCTCCATATGATCATGGGGTGGTTGGGGGGAACATACAAACTCCTTCCAGGCTGTCACACATAAAAATACATGTCAGCAGGGAGCTGTATCAGAACACATCAGGATGGTCAGAGTCTTTTTGCCAGGTAGAGGGTATCTCACACTCAAGGGCATAGGTTTAAGGTGAGGGGGAAAAGCATTTAAAGGAGATCTGTTGGGAAAGCTTCCCACAGGGAAGGTGGCGTAGATATGGAATGAGCTGCCAGAGGCAGTGTAGAGTTCATTATAATTGCAACATTTTAAACAGGCACATGAATAGGATTGCTTCAGAGGAAAAGGGGTCAATGTGGGCAACTGGGAAACCTACTGACTCTTCCCTTCCTGTCACACATAAAAATACAGTTCCCTTTTCTCAGTTCCTCTGTCTCTGCTACATTTGTTCTCTGGATGAGTTTCCATTTCAGAACATTTGAGATGTCCTCCTCCTTCAAGGCATGAGGTTTCCATTCCACTACCATCAATACTACTCTCATCCACATCTCTTTCATTTCCCGGAAACCCACTCTCAGCCTGTCTCCCTGCTGCCATAACTGAGATAGAGTTCGTCTTGTTCAAACCTATGACTCACTAGCCATTGTATCCAGTACGTCATTCTCTGTAATGTCTTCAGTGGGATGCTACCATTAACCACCTTTCACTTCTCTCAACTCTCTGCTTACAGAAAGGATCATGCAACTCTCTTGTCCACTCATCCCTCTCCACCTATTTCCCTTTGGAATTTACCCCTGTAAGTGGGACAAGTGCTACGCCTGCCCCTATACCATCTCCCTCACCACCATTCAGTGCCCCAAACAGTCATTCCAGGTGAAGCAACACTTCACTTGCAAGTCAAGTGGTCCCTGTGCAGCCTCGTCTACATTGGTGACCCAACATAGACTGGGGGGACCACTTCATTGAGCACCGTCACTCTGTCCATCACAAAAGGTGGGGTTTCCCAGTGTCCATTGATTTTAATTCCACTTCCCACACCCATTCTAACATATCAGTCCATGTCCACTGCCAAGATGAGGCCACCCTCAATTGATTTAACTTGCAGTAAATCAATTGTTGATTGTTTCCCTTTTCTTTTCAACCACAAATCTGACTGGGGCAGGAAATATAAAGAGATGAAAGGGAAGGATGGAGATAAAGAGATGAAAAGGAAGGGCACCATGGAAAGGTTGGATACAGATAAGAGAATGCTATGAACATGTTATTGATTTTCTGGGAGGTATCGTGTACTTTCTAGAAGAGAGGTGATGGTTAAACCCAGAAAAGAATGGAGACTGATGTCATGGTCCGGATCGGGGTCTCTTTAAATTTACTTTGTTTATGTTACGATCCGGACTGCTGACTCCCTGTTTCCCGTTGGTTCCCTGTTTTCCCGTGTCCCTCAGCCTTGGTGATTAGAGGCAATTTACTCTCGGCTGAACTGGTAGTTTATAGTCTCCGGCTTTCAACTGTTTGGCGCGGGAGCGTCTGCAAAGTCACCAAAGGTACAGCATGCCATTGTCATCTGGCCGGAGCAAGCCTAGTCTCCGCCCGAAGCGAGTGCCAGTAATTCGCCTTTCCTCACCGGAGCAACCCTGTCAAGTTACCCCGCCAAAGCGAGCCTGCAAAGTTTCCTCACCGAGGTGGGTCCGTCAGTTAACCCGCCGAAGGGAATCAAGAACCGCTGTCTACTGTTCCCGGGCCAAGTCGAGAGCTCGCCGCTACCCGGAGGCTCCAAGTCAAGTCCTAGCTCCAGGGGCATCCACGTACCGAGTCAAGTCCCTTCCCTGGCGACATCCAAGTTCCAAGTCATCCCTGGCCCTGGTGGCATCCAAGTACCGAGTCAAGTCCTGGCCCTGGTGGCATCCAAGTTCCGAGTCAAGTCCCGGCTCTGGCGGCATCCAAGTTCCGAGTCAAGTCCTGTCCCTGGCAGTCTGTGATTCCTGTCCTAGCCCCCTGTCTGAACCCCTTCTCTGCCCCTCTCACCTCTAGCCCTCATCTACAGCCCTTGCCTGCACCTCGGTCTAGTTCTATTGCCAGAGTTAGATGGGTACTGTCTGGTGTTCTTTTGTGTTGGTCTTGTATTGTCCTCACCTCCGTGGGGTAAGTCAGGCCGTTTTGCCGTTGCCCCACGGGAGGTCATGTCTTGCCTTGTCTTGTCCTCGCCTCCGTGGGGTACGTCAGGCTGTCTTGTCGTTGCCCCGCGGGGGGTCCTGTCTTGTCTTGTCCTTGCCTCCATGGGGTAAGTCAGGCTGTCTTGCCATTGCCCCCCAGGGGGTGGGTGGGGTCATGAGTCCCAGCCCTATGTCCTGTACCCAAGGAGGGGTCGCGGCTCTCTATTCTGTGTGTGAGGCCCGGCCCTATGTTCTGTACCCAAGGAGGGGTCCTGACTCTGTGTTCTGTGTAAGTGTCCATGGTTCCACGTACCTGCTCTCCCGAGACCGAGGCTCTGTGTTCCCATGTTCCTCCTCTCCCGAGCCCATGTCATGTCCATGCCTGGTTCTGGGGTCCGAGCCTGAGGCAAGACCCAGGTACCGGGTCCTTGCCCAGTCTCTGGCTCGGAGTCCATACCCTAGCCTCTTCATGTCTCCTCTAGTTCTGGGAGCCGATTCCAAGTCCTAGCCCAGACCCTTAGTCCCAGCCTAGTCATAGTCCTGAGTCCTTGTTCAGTTCGCTATTCCTGCTCCTGCCTTGCTCTCCTGGTATCGAACAATAAACTAAATTTAATTAACCTCACAAGATTTGTCTTGTATTTGGGTCCACCCTTGCTCCCTATGCCCCCCACCATTGTGACAACTGAAGCACTTTGCACAATATTTAATCTGAGAAAGGTGGAACAAGAGAGACTAACTGGGAGGAATTTGGAACAACATGTTTCAAGGTAAAGAACTTGGCTGAAGATTTCATCATGGATAGAATGAGGTGGAGTGAGAGTGGACGTTATTCGATAATGTTGTGATTCACCACTGAGCAAAGGTATTGAATGCATTTAGTTTTCTATATTCCCTACATGTGATTTCATAGCTCACTAGTCCTGCCACAGTAGACTGGTCACTGTAGATATAACATTAGGCACTAAACCTGACATTGCAAACACCTCACAAGTTTGTGCCTTGCAGGATTCTCACTCCTATAGCCACACACTACAGACTGCCCACTGCCGATTGCTGGATGATCTGCACAGAATTTGTTCACACATTTACAAAATACAGACTGCTCACAAATGTGAACACCATGATCTGCTTACATCCTTACAGTAACATTCGAAACAAGGGTTAACAACAATGTTTCCAGTGACACGGAAATGACTTCACTACCAGAGCTTTTGTTGTATCCAATGTACTGACATACTCTTTGCTTAATATCCGAAGTAGTTCACCTGCAATGGACATTAAACAAACAATGTCAGATCGTCATCATAATTAGTCTAAAAATTGACTTAAAGGAAAAGGCATTCCAAAAAGGAGTCCCATGCTTTAAAGGGAAATGTCTTCAAATGCTGTTGTTCTAATGTTCTCAGGGTATGCAAGAACGAGCCTGTTTATTCAGATGTATGATCTGATCTGTGGTACTGAATCAAAGAGACTTTCACAATTTGAGTTGAAGTTCTCTCAGTTCGGAAAGCATATTTACCAATGCCAAGAGCACTGGTGACAGGATATGGAGACTGCAGAACCAGTTACACTGTACAGCATCTTACTACAAGCACACTATCAGCTCACCATTTCAGTGGACTGGAAAGTGTAATTCAAGAGTTGGAGGAAGAGCAGAGAACTGTAGTTGACAGTGTTCAACAAGGAAGAAGATGATGTAATGACATTTCTCTAGGTATTACTGACAGGATGTGAGTGCAGTTGTACATGTTACAATGATCTACTTGTGCTGTAGTATTTTTGCAAGTGCAAATAGAATGTTTGTATATGTTAAATATGAGGAAGAAGAAGCTATGTTGAGACCTGAGCTGTTGGAATTCTGGTTTCAGTATCTCCTGCCTGATGGCAGCATCAAGAAGATGGGGGCCAATATGCATGTCACCTTCTTGAGAACATCTTGAAGATGCTTTGATATTGGGCTGAGCTGTACTGTACTATATGTTCCCATCTATCATCTACATGTTTCTGTCTCACACCCCACTCACATCTGTATAGTGGGTATCTCTACACATTATGTGTATTGTTAATGGAGACATGTATTATGGGAGAAAGTAAAAAATAAACAATAGGTTATGTCTGTTAAATGTTTGATTTTGTGACCTGACGTGGGTTGGAATGGCGTTTTTCTGCTGGAAAATAGCTGAAGGAAATGAAATTTAAATGATGTGATTTCTTTATCATAATCGCAACTGGTAGATTCAGGGAAACTGATGCAAATCTCTTTATAGAGATGAAACAGCTGTGGAAGAATTTCTATTTTACCTGCTATGAGAACGACAGTAATTTTTATTCCATGGGGAAGCAGCAAAAGGTAACTTATGAAGAAGTACAGGAAAGCACGGGCTGACTGTGTGAGGAAGTTGGTAGAAGCAGGGATTCGTGATCCGACAATGGAGGGGAGGAGAAGATGGCGGCGCAATGCAGCGCAGCGCGCTCTGAAATGATATCGTATTTGTTAAATAGGGGCCCTGCACAACCCTGATTTGATGGAGACAGACGTGAGAACCACGGAGGAACATCTGGAGAAACTTCTGAAATGCCTGCTTCATTGCCGCTGCTACTGTGCGATCGAGAATCTCCAGAGGGGAAGGCCCCAAATCCTTGCCTATTGCCTGTTGCCAGGACCGGGGTCGAAGCGCTCGGACAAAATGGTGCTCGGTGCTCAGTGTCGGAGGACTGGTCAGAGGCTCAAAGTTTTCGGATGGACTCAAGAGCCGGCTGTGGTCGGGTGCTTCCAGGGTGCTGCATCGGCAAGTTTGCGGCGCTGGAAGCTCATGGCAGGGAGAGTTTCTCCCTTCTACTGTCTGCGTGAGATGATGGGACTTTCGAAAGACTTTGAGACTTTTTTTTACTGTGCCCCTGGTCTGTTCTTCATCAAATTACGGTATTGCTTTGCACTGTTGTAACTATATGATATAATTATGTGATTTTTGTCATTTTTTTTTAGTCTTGGTTTGTCTTGTGTTTCTGTGATATCATACTGGAGGAACATTGTATCATTTCTTACTGCATGCATTTCTAAATGACAATAAAAGAGGACTGCGTGTCCTCATAATCTAATCTAATCTAATCTAATATCTGGTTTTGAGCAGGATCGGTATATTGGTATCGAGTATGTCAAATGTATTCAGCTCAACAAGTGTGCAATACTGGATCTGCTATTAGGGAATGAGACAGGGCAGGTATCAGAAGTTTGACTAGGCGAATACTTTGCATCCAGTGACCACGATGCCATTAGTTTCAAAGTAAATATGCAAAAAGATAGGTCTGGTCCACGGGTGGAAATGCTAAATTGGAGAATGGCCAATTTTGATATAACAAGTGTGGATTGGGACAAGCTGTTTTCTGGCAAGGATGTACTTGGTAAGTGGGAGGCCTTCAAAAATGCAAGTTTGAGAGTACAAAACTTGTACTTGCCTGTCAGGATAAAAGGTAAAAGTAGGGAAACTTGGTCTTCAAGAGATATCGACACCACGGTTAAGAAAATAAAAGAGGCGCACAGCAGGAATAGGAAGGTAGGAACAAATGAGGTGCTTGTGGAATCTAAGAAATGCAAGATAACACGGAAGAAAGAAGTCAGAATTGATAAAAAAAGTATGAAGTTGCTCCAACAGAGAAGGTGAAGGAGAACCCTAAGGGATTCTACAGATATGCTAAGAGCAAAAGGATTGCAAGGGACAAAATGTGTCCATTGGAAGACCAGTATGAAATTCCACGTGTATCCAAAATAGATGGGGAAGATCTACAATGAATTCATTGCCTCTGCATTTATTCAGGAGCTGGATACAGAGTCTATAGAAATGAGGCATGTCAGCTTCAACTTCATGGAACTTGTCAGATTACAGATGACGAGCTGTTTACTACGCAAAGGCAAATCAGGTTGGATAGATTCCATAGAGCCTGACAAGGTGTTTCCTTGGACCCAAGGGGAGGCAAGTACAGAAATTTCTGGGGCCCTTGCAGAGATATTTAGATCATCATTAGTAATGGGGATGTACCAGAGGATTGGAGGATAGCCAATGTTGTTCCACTGTTTAAAAAAGGCTCTCAATATAAATCAAGAAATTACAGGCCGGTGAGTCTGACATCAGTTGAGGGAACGTTATTGGAAGATATTCAAATGGACCAGATGTATAAGTATTTGGATAGACATGGACTGATTAAGGATTCATGCATGGTAGGTCATGTCTAACTGTACTTGTAGATGATTTTGAAGAAGTTACCAGGAAGTAGATGTTGGCTATGTAGATTTTATTAAGGCATTTGACGAGGTCCTGCATGGGAGGTTGGTCAAGAAGCTTCAGTCTCTCGGCATTCAGGATTTGACATTGGCTTTGTGGGAGAAGCCAGAGAGTGGTACTAGATGTTTGCCTCTCTGACTGGAGGCCTGAGATTAGTGGTGTGCCTCAGGGATCAGTGCTGGGTGCATTGTTGTTTGTCATCTATATCAATGATCTGGATGATAATGTGGTAAACTGGATCAGCAAATCTACGGATAGCACAATGATTGGGTGTGCAGTGGAAGTAAGGAAAGCTATCATGGCTTGCAGAGAGATCGGCATCAGCTGGAAAAATGGGCTGGAAAATGGTAGATAGAATTTAATGCAGACAAGTGCCAGGTTTTGCACTTCAGTCGGACCAACCAGGGTGGGTCTTACACAGTGAACAGTAGGGCACTGAGGTGTCTGGTAGAACAAAGGGACCTGGAGAGCAAGGTCCATAATTCATTGAATGTGGTGTTGCAGGTAGATAGGGTTGTAAAGAAAGCTTTTGTCATATTGGCTTTCATAAATCAATGTATTGAGTGCAGGAGATGGGATGTTATGTTGAAGTTGTATAAGACGTTGGTGAGGTCTAATCTGGAGCGCAGTTTTGGTCACCTACCTGCAGGAGAGATGTAAACAAGGTTGAAAGAGTACAGAGAAAATTTACAAAGGAGTTGCCTGGTCTGTTGGACCTGAGTTACAAGGAAATATTGAATAGGTTTGGACTGTATTCTTTAGTAAGTAGAAGATTGAGAGGAGATTTGATGGAGGAATACAAAATTATAAGGGATATAGATAAGCTAAGCGCAAACATGCTTTTTCCACTGAGCTCGGTTCAGTTCCCCATTAGAGAGAGTGAGTGCTGGATCTATCTCTGATCTCCAGTCTTATTTATTTATTTATTGAGATACAGCATGGAATAGGCCCTCACAGCTCTTCGAGCCATGCCACCTAGCAATTCCCCGATATAATGCTAGCCTCATCATGGGACCATTACAGTGACCATTTACTCTACCGACCTGTATGTCTTTGGACTGTGGGAAGAAAGCAGAGCTCCAGGAGGAAACACACGGTCATTAGGAGAACGTACAAAAAACATTACAGGCAGTGGTGGGAATTGAACCTGGGTCGTAGGTACTGTAAACTGTTGTGCTAACCATCATGCTACTGTGCCGCACTCAGTAGCAATGCCACTGAATTACAGCTGTGTTCCCATGTTACACCAGTGACCATTCAAGAAAATGTTCAGTGCCTTGGAAATGTCCTTTGATACAGTACATCCTAAGGTTGTAATTGATGCATCAGAATTGCCACCCCCTCCCCTCCTCATCTCCTTCCATCCTCCCCCATGCCCCTCTTGCCTGGTCTCTGCCTCTCCACCCTCTTCCCGCTCTTCCCATCTCCCGCACCCCTGCTCCCTCACTCTGATATGCTTCTGCCATTTGGTTGTTGAAAATGAGCTTGTGTTTCTGTTTTTAGGAAAGCTTTCCCTCTCTGGAGCTGTTAATGAGATCACACTGTCAGGTACGAAGCCACTATGACATTGCCTGGTGTCATCAGTTATCGATTGTTGCCTTTTTGAACAAACTTCCTTCATGTTTAACTCAGTGACAGATGCATTCTGTTCCTTTTTGCCCCCTGTTGTCTCTACTGCGACGTCAGCCAGCACATCGAGGTGATCATTTTGTTTACCCCTCATTCTGCCCTGAATCTGACCCCTTGTTCCTTCACTGTAGAGAGATGAATGTATAAGTGTGGATTATATATTTATTGTGATGTGAGAAATTTATTCGTCCAATGTATTAACTTTCCTTTTAAACTCCTGGATTATGATCTTGGAAAGCACAGATGTCCTGAAGGTGAGATATGGGAAAGCATGGACCAGCGTGAGGTTGAACTAGAGACTGTATTATCTGGGGATGTGGCATTCAGAGCTGGGAGGATTCCACCAACAAGGTAGATGTGAGTCCGGCAGAGAGTGCAGAACTCTATGAGTGATCCTTCCTGGCTTTAAGCCACACCACTCAGTGGGATTGTGGTGACTTCCAAAGCAGTGGGTTGTGGCACTCTCAGGAGATCACATCACCTCCCACAGAGGCCACTTTCTGGATAGACTCCAAACCTCCTCTTTGCCCTGAAGCCCCAGTATGGGAGGAAGCATACCCAACTGAGGGCTGTAAATTGGTTGCTTATTAATGGACCACAATACGACATAATTTAAATATAAATCATCATAGATAAAGTAATTGCCCTTTTGCCAAATGACTGAACTGATAGAGATTTAGTAGTGTTGTCTTGCCATTTGTCAAGAGTCTAATGAAAGTGGGTTTGAAGTAGTGCTTGAGTCTGAGGATATATGCTCTTAAACATTTATGAATCTCTGACAGTTGTGAGAAGGGAGAAGAAAGAATGGGGTGGGAGAGGTCCTTGATTGGCTGCTTTCCTGAGGAAGTGGGATGTGTAGCAGAGACAAGGGAGGTGAGGCTGGTTTGTGTGAAGAACTGAGCTGGTTTCACAGCTCTGACCAGTTTCTAGTGGTCTGACACAGATTCATTGCCATACTAAGCCGTGATGCATCCAGGTAAGACCATAAGCCCATAAGACATCATCAACATCATCATCAGGTGCTATGACCAGTTTGAGCTTTGACTGCTATAGCCCACACACACCTGTTTCGGGTCAAGTGGATCAATTCATTGGTATTCATTTCCAGTTCTCTGGCTGCTGTCTCCATCATCATTTGTCTTTGCCTTCCTCTTGCTTTCTTCCCTTCTATCTTTCCCATAATTACCGTGCATTCTAATTCCTCTTTCCTAATCACATGTCTAATGAAGTTATGTTGCCTTTTCATGATCTCATACATAGAAACATAGAAACATAGAAAATAGGTGCAGGAGTAGGCCATTCGGCCCTTCGAGCCTGCACCACCATTTATTATGATCATGGCTGATCATCCAACTCAGAACCCCGCCCCAGCCTTCCCTCCATACCCCCTGATCCCCGTAGCCACAAGGGCCATATCTAACTCCCTCTTAAATATAGCCAATGAACTGGCCTCAACTGTTTCCTGTGGAAGAGAATTCCACAGATTCACCACTCTCTGTGTGAAGAAGTTTTTCCTAATCTTGGTCCTAAAAGGCTTCCCCTCTATCCTCAAACTGTGACCCCTCGTTCTGGACTTCCCCAACATCGGGAACAATCTTCCTGCATCTAACCTGTCCAATCCCTTTAGGATCTTATACGTTTCAATCAGATCCCCCCTCAATCTTCTAAACTCCAACGAGTACAAGCCCAGTTCATCCAGTCTTTCTTCATATGAAAGTCCTACCATCCCAGGAATCAATCTGGTGAACCTTCTTTGTACTCCCTCTATGGCAAAGATGTCTTTCCTCAGATTAGGGGACCAAAACTCCAGGTGTGGTCTCACCAAGGTCTTGTACAACTGCAGTAGTACCTCCCTGCTCCTGTACTCGAATACATTATTTCTCTTTTTGTGCTTGCTCTATTCATGACATCCTTGTTAGATATTTGTTTCATCCATGATAGTCTTTGCATCCTCCTCAAAAACCACATCTCTGCAGCTTCAAATCGTTTCCTCACGTTACTAGAAATTGTCCAACATTCTGAGCCATATAACATAACTGGAGAAATGTAACATTTCAGTACTCTGAGGAGGGCTGTCATGCCTAGTTTAGTGTTGGTCATTATACTCTTAATTCTCGTAAAGGTTTCTTTTGCCATCCCTATTCTTCTTTTGATGCCCATGTCGCACCTGCCATCTGATGTCACCCAGCTTCCTAAGTAGCAAAAGTTCTGCATTTGTTTTCATGTCTTCTGTCTATTTTCAGCCTGCAGATAGGATTCTCCTTCTTTTTGGATATCACTATACACTCTGTCATTTTGTGATTGATAGATAGACCCATTTTTGCTCTTTCTTCAACAACTATATCAATTAAATTTTGTAGTTTCTTCCTCCGTACTTGCAATTAACACAGTGTCATCCACATATCTGAAATTATTGGATGTTTTCACCGCCAACTTTGATTCCCAAGATGTCTCTTATTTTTTGTAATATTGTTTCACTGTACACATTAAACAAATCAAGGGAGAAAACACACCCTTGTCTAACGCCTCTCTTGATTTTCGTAAATTTACTCACTTCTCCATCTATTCTTACTGTGGCAGTTTGTTCTCAGTACAGATTGTTGATTAGGCGGAGGTCTTTCAAATCTACATCTAGAGTTTCCTGTAGAGTTTCCATAAGACATAGGAGCAGAATTACGCCATTTGTCCCATGGTGTCTCCTCTGCAATTTCATCATGGCTGATCCATTTCCCTCTAAGCCCCAATCTCCCGCCTTCTCCGCATATTACTTCATGTCCTAACTAATCAAGAAACTGTCAATCTCCAGCATTAATATACCCAATGATGTGGCCTCCACAGCCACCTGGGGCAATGAATTCCACAGATTAACCACTCTTTGGCTACAGAAATTGTTTCTCATGTCTGTTTCCAATGGATGTCCCTCAATTCTGAGGCTGTGTGGTTCCCCCATAATAGGAAACATCCTCTCCAAATCTACTCTATCGAGGTCTTTCAAGGTTCAATAGGTTTCAATGAGATGCCCCCTCATTCTACTGAATTCCAGTGAGTACAGGCCCAGAGCTGTCCAATTCTCATCATATCATAAGCCTTTCAATCCCAGTCATTTTCGTGAATATTCTTTGCACCGTCTCCAGTGTAAGCACATCCTTCCTTAGGTAATGGACCCAAAATTGTTCAATATGCTCTAAATGAGGTCTCACCGGTGCTTTTAAAGCCCTAACATTACATCTTTGCTTTTATATACTAATCCACTCCAAATGAATGCTAAAATTGTATTTGCTTTCCTCACCAATGACTCAGATTGCAAATTAAACTTCAGAGAATCCTGCTGGAAGACCCCCAAGATCCTTCGTACCTCAGAGTTTTGAATTTTCTCTCCATAAAGAAAATAGGTTATGCTTTTATTTCTTCTAACAAAGTGTATCACCGTACATTTCCTGACACTGTATTCCATCTGCTACTACTTTGCCCATCCTCCTAATCTGTCTAAGTCCTTCTGTAGCCTCTCTAATTCCTCAATACTACATGCCTCTCCACCTATCTTTATATCGTCTGCAAATTTGGCCACAAAGCCATCAATCCCATCATCTAGATCATTAACTTAAAATGAGAAGCAATCCCTACACAGACCTCTGTGAACACCACTAGTCACCGAAAGCCAACCAGAAAAAGCTCATTTTATTCCCACATTTTGCTTCCAGCCAATCAGCCTATGCTGTATCCATGTGAGTATCTTTCCTATAATATCATGGGCTTTTAATATGTTAACCAGCCTCTTGTGTGGCACCTTGTCAAAGGATCTCTGAGATTCCAAGTACACCACAAACACTGATTCTCCTTTGTCTATCCTGCTGGTTATTTCATCAAAGAATTCCAAAATATTTTCCAAACAAGATTTTCCCTGAAGGAAACTATGCTGACATTGGCCTGTTTTATCATGTGCCTCCAAGTACCATGAAAGTACATTCTTAATCAACTCCAACATGTTTTCAACTACTGAGGTCAGACTAACTGGCCTGCAATTTCCTTTCTTCTGCCTCTCTTTGGAACATTTACAATTTCCTAGTCCTCCAGAACCATGCCAGTATCCATTGATTCTTGAAAGATCTTTACCAATGCCGTCACAATCTCTTCAGCCACTTCCTTTAGAACTTTGGCTCGTCGACCATCTGATCCAGATGACTTTCAGACCTTTCAAGCTCTCGAGCATCTTTCCCTAGTATTGGCTACTTCACTCACCTATGCCTATTAATAGTCTCGAACCTCCAGCATACTGTCCGTGACTTCCACAGTGAAGACTGATGCAAAATACTTATTCAGTTCATCCACTATTTCCTTGTTCCCCATTAAGAACCCTCCAGCTTCATTTTCCAGCTGACCAATACTTACTCTAGCCTCCATTTTACACATTTTATATCTGAAGAAAGCTTTTGGATATTATTGACCAGCATACGTTCATATTAAATCTTTTCCTCCTTTGTCTTTTTTAGTTGCTTTCTGTTGGTTTTTAAAATCTTCCCATTCCTCTAACCTACTCATTTTTGCTCTATGATAAGCCCTCTCATTGGCTATTATGTTGGCTTTGACTTCTCTTGTCAGCCACTGCTGCATCATCCTGCCTTTAAAATATTTCTTCTACTTTGGGATGTATCTATCCTGTACCTTCTGAATTGTCCCCAGAAATTCCAGCCATTTCTACTCTGCTGTCATCCCTAGTTATGTCCTCTTCCAAACAAATTTGGACAGCTCCTCTGTCTGTCATGGTCCAGTCCGTCAAGTCCGCCTTCTGGTTCACGGTCTGGTCCGTGAACTCCGGACTCTGGGTCTTCCAGCTGTCCCTTGTTTCAGTTGGGCTTAATCATAGGCACCTGATACTCATCTTGGGGCTGTGAATATAAGTGGCTATGGGTTCAGGTGTGGTGGCTGGTTTGTCTTGTCAGTATCCTGTCCTCGTCTCTGTGGGGTAAGTTAGGCTGTCTTTACCATTACCTTGCGGTTGGATCTGTCCCTTACTGTCCTTGCCTCTGTTGGGTAAGCCAGGCCGTCTTTGTCGTTACCCTAAGGCTAGACTGTTCCCTTACATTCCCCTTCCTTCTGGAGCCTTGCCTGCAACCTTGTCAAGTTCAACCACTGTAGTGAGACCAGAGCCTTGTTGTGTCAAGATAAGGATCTGTCTATCATTGTTTGGAACTGTCTCTGTGTCCACGCCTTCA
Organism: Mobula hypostoma; assembly: GCF_963921235.1. NCBI lineage: Eukaryota > Metazoa > Chordata > Chondrichthyes > Myliobatiformes > Myliobatidae > Mobula > Mobula hypostoma. The sequence goes on along the minus strand of NC_086106.1, from coordinate 55,029,464 downwards.
CTAGGTAGGTCTGGCCATTTGTCGCTACCTAGAGATGGGAGCCATCTCATCGTGTTCAGCATTTTGTGTATGAGTCCCGGCCCTACGTCCTGTTCCCAAGGAGGGGTCCTGGCTCTGTGTTTCATGTTCCTGTCTCTCAAGTCCAAGGCTCCGTGTTCCCGTTCTCTAGACCAAGGCTCTGTGTTCCTGTCCTCCCCAAGACCAAGGCTCTGTGTTCTGTGTTCCTGTCATCCCAAGTCCAAGGTTCGGAGGTTCCTGTCGTCCCAAGTCCAAGGTTCGGCTGTTCCTGAGTACAGTGACGGCTTCGAGTTTTCATCCTGTCCATGTGCTCTGTCCTGTGCTGGAGTTCCATCGTCTTGCCCAGTAGTCTCTCGTTCTGTCCTGTAGCCTTGCTGAGTCCTGTCTCCCAAGACCACGTCATGTCCCCTCCTAGTTACGGAGTCCGAGCCCATGTTAAGTCCCAAGTTCTGGGTCCTTGTCCAGTCTCTGGCTTGGAGTCCGAACCCAAGCCTCGTCATGTCATCACCTCGAAGAACCCAAGCCATGTGCAGTCCTGTAGCCACGTCATGTCCTCGCTTAGTTGCGGGGTCCGAGCCCGAGTCGAGACTCAGGTTCTGGGTACTTGTTCAGTCTCTGGCTCGGAGTCCAAGCCCAGGCTCCTAGTTCCCAGTTCCTCATCCTGGTCCCGCTTTCCTAGCCAATGTCCTAACCCAAGTCTGTGTTCTTGTCCCAACTCCCAGTCTGCATCCAGTCATGTCCCTAACTCTAGTCTTTAGTCCTGACCTGTTCCCAGTACTTCAGTGTCTGTGTCTTGCAGCTGGGTCCGGTCCCAGTGTCCCCCTGCTATGACACTGTCATGCCTCTGTAATTCCCTTTACTGCACTGTAATAGTGATACACCTGATTTTAGCTTCTCACTATCAAACCGCACGGTGAAGTCTATCAAATTATGATCCTTCACCTTAAGCTCTTTAATCAATTCCAGTTTGTTGCATAACACCAAATGCAGAAGAGCTAATTCCCAAATGGACACGACCACCAGCTGCTCTAACAAGCCTTCTTCTAAGCATTCTACTAATCCTTCCTCTTGGAATCCAGCACCAAGCTGACTTTCCCAGTCTACCTGTGTATGCTTTCAATACAATGTATATCCCTGGATGTTCGGCTTCCAGTTATAATCTTCTTTCAACGATGATCTTAATACTTGGGTAGGTCGTTGTGAGAGGCAATCAGCCAGGGCATTATATTTCCCCTTGATATGTTGTATATTAGTTGTGAAGTTGGCATTCATTTCGAGAGGACTAGAAAGTAAAGCAAGGCTGTAATACTAAGGCTTCATAAGGCATTGGCTAGACTGTATTTGGAATATTGTGAGTCCCTTATCTATGAAAATTAGTGTAGGCTTAGGAAAAAGCAAGTGTACGTCACAAGAACAAATACTTAAACTTTTTGCTGCTTACAATAAGATATCTCTTCTGACTCCCTATATGTTTTACAAAAACTAATTAATTATAGCATAATGTCTTTATCTTATTGCATAAAGGATAATCTTGCCTTTTTAACCCCTGGTATACAGGTAATACAATGATTAAGTTACAGGACTAGTTCCCTAAAGGTTTTGTTGATAATTCAGAGATTTGAATCCACATCCACTAATGACAATTGTGGAATCACCCCCCCCCCCCGCTTAACGGTTGGAGAGGGGTTCCTTTCATGAAATTCTGCAACCTTTTTTCTCGAAACATTGCAGCCAAAAGGCTCTATTTTAACTTCATCAGTCCACAGGACTTATTTCCAAAATGCATCAGGCTTGTTTAGATGTTCCTTTGAACCTTTTGAATAGAACTTTTCGGCCGCAATGAGCAAAGGTATGTTCGGAGAAAAAAGGGTGCAGAATTTCATGAAAAGAACCCCTCTCCAACTGTTAAGCATGGGGGTGGATCGATCATGCTTTGGGCTTGTGTTGCAACCAGTGGCATGGGGAACATTCCATTGGTAGAGGGAAGAATGAATTCAATTAAATACCAGCAAATTCTGGAAGCAAACATCACACCATCTGTAAAAAAGCCGAAGATGAAAAGAGGATGGCTTCTACAACAGGATAATGAACCTAAATACCGCAAAATCCACAATGGACTACCTCAAGAGGCGCAAGCTGAAGGTTTTGCCATGGCCCTCACAGTCACCTGACCTAAACATCATTGAGAATCTGTGGATAGACCTCAAAAGAGCAGTGTATGCAAGACAGCCCAGGAATCTCTCAGAACTAGAAGCCTTTTGCAAGGAAGAATGGGTGAAAATTCTCCAAACAAGAATTGAAAGACTCTTAGCTGGCTACAAAAAGTGTTTACAAACTTGCCAAAGGGGGTGTTACTAAGTACTGCCATGCAGCGTGCCCAAACTTTTACTTCAGGCCCTTTTCATTTTTTGTTATTCTGAAACTGTATAAGGTGGAAATAAAAAAGTTTTCTTGTTTAAAATATTACAGAAATGTGTCATCTTTAACAATATGCCTTTTGGAAATCAGTTCATCTTTTACTCGCGTAGCTATTCACAGAAATTTTGACCAGGGGTACCCAAACTTTTGCATGTCACTGTATATCTGTTAATATGCTCAGTCGCAGTGAAGTTGTGATTATTGCACAATTTGTTTCAGTGATGTCAGTTCAGGAAGGTGAGAAATGATCAGGAAGCCTGGGAGAAATCCCTTGCTCATTTGAGTAATGTCATTGTACACCGGGGACGGTTGTGAATTGAATGGCATTGCCAATAGCACAATATCCTTTCAGTCATGTACTGGAGTGGTCACTGGGATATCATATTTCAAGAAGCATTGAGAAATTCCATGTTGTCACTAATATTTATAGTATCTTTCAACTGAATCACCTGCCACACTGGTTGTACAATATTGTTGTTTCAGCAGGAGTTTGCTGTAAGTAAATTGGATATAATGTTTCCTATTTTACAACAAGAATGACATTTCTACAATACCAGCTTGGCATTTGGGGTACTTGAGCTATGAAAGGAGCTGTGTAGGAATGTATCTCATTCTGTCTTCCCACTACAGTCTGGTAGTTTAATATTTGAAGTGTTGAAACTGAGTGACAATTTATCTATTTTTACACACAAGAGATTCTGTAACTGCAGGAAATCTTAAAGAAAACACACAGTGAACAGAATTCTGATGAAGGGTCTCAGCCTGAAACATCGACTGTTTATTCCCTTCCATAGATGCTCACTGCTGTGCTGAGTTCCATAGTATTTAGTGTGCGTTGATCAGTTTTTTATGCCTTCCCTCATTCACCACTGAGCAGAAATGTAAAGCACAAACAGAAGAAATCTGCAGATGCTAGAACCCCAAAGAACACACTCAAAGTGCAGGAAGAACTCAGCAGGCCCGGCAGCATCTGCGGTAAAGAGTTTCGGGTTGAGACCCTTCATCAGTCCAGATGAAAGGTCACAGATCGAAATGTCAACTGTTTACTCTTTCCTGTATACGCTGCCTGGCCTGCTGAACAATGTTCCCTCAAATTTGTAATGACCAGTGTGTGCAAAGACCTTGTGCTGTGCTAAGTTTTGCCCAGTAACAACAACGTGTTTTCAATGAATTTTTAAGTGAATGAAGTAACCCTGAAGTTATTCTAAGGATAATAAGCCAGCAAGTCCAGTTTATTGTTTGTTGTTTAAAAGAAATAAAATAACACACATCTATGAATCTAATTTCTCATGTACTTTACGACAGCATGCAATAATATCAATCTTTTCATGTTATTAAAGTAGAGGATAACAACATTTTGTGTGCGGTTTAAATTTCTTTCTGTGCTGGTACAAAATGATGTGTGTGCACACACACATGCACACCTTGGAGGGAACATTGCTGTTGAGTTTCCCCAGTATCTTGTGAGGATTGCAAAGCATGTGGCTTGTAACTGAGCCAACGTTAATTAGGTTGGTTTACAATCCCCTGTGTGCACTTAATTACAGCTTGAAAAGCAGTGATCTTAATTTGATAAATTATAATCTGTTTTCTCCCACAATCTCAAGATTAAACTGAATGATTAGATGGAACAATTTGACTCTTAATTTATTGTGCACAAGGCCAGCTGGACAATTTCAGAGAGGAAGTATGATATAACATTTTCCCAGAAGATTTTTAAAAATTGTTTTTTTGCGCTGCAGTGAACAAATAGGAGTGAATTGTTACCTTCCCCCATTTTTAATTTATGTGCGGTGAGCTTTCATTTCTCTTAGAGAGATGATATACAGTGTCAATAAAAAGTATTCTCCACCCCCCACAGAAGTTTTCATGTTTTATTGTTTAACGACATTGAATCACAGCAGATTTAATTTAGCTTTTTTGACACTGATCGACAGAAAGAGACTCTTCCTTTTCAAAGTGAAAACAGATCTCTAGAAAGTGATCAACATAAATTACAAATATAAAACACAAAATAATTGATTACATTAGCATTCACCCCCTTCAAGTCAGTGTGGTAGCAATTACAGCATTGAGTCTGTGTGGATAGGTCTCCAGCAGCTTTGCACATCTGGACACTGCAATTTTTCCCCATTCTTCTTTACAAAACTGCTCAAGCTCTGTCAGATTGCATGGGAATCATGAGTGAACAGACCTTTTCAAGTCCAGCCACAAATTCTCAATTGGGTTGAGGTCTGGACTCCGACTTGGTCACTCGAGGACACTAACTTTGTTGTTTTTAAGCTATTTCTTTGTCGCTTTGGCTTTATGCTTGGGGTCATTGTCTTGCTAGAAAACAAATTTTCTCCCAAGTCGCTGTTCTCTTGCAGACTGAATCAGGTTTTCCTTCGGCATTTCCCTGTATTTTGCTGCATTCATTTTACCCTCCACCTTCACAAACCTTCCAGGGCCTGTTGCAGTGAAGCGTCCCCACGGCTTGATGCAGCCATCACCATGCTTCATGGTAGGGATGGTGTGTTTTTGATAATGTGTGGTGTTTGGCTTAACATAGCAATTAGTCTGATGACCAAAAAGCTCAATTCTGGTTTCATCAGACCATAGAACGTTCTTCTAGCTGACTTCAGAGTCTCCCACGTGCCTTTGGCAAACTCTAGCTGAGATTTCACGTGAGTTTTTTTTTCAACAGTGGTTTTCTCTTTGCCACTCTCCCATAACGCTGTGAGTGGTGAAGCACCTGAGAAACAGTTGTTGTATGCACAGTCTGTCCCATCTCAGCCACTGAAGCCTGCAACTCCTCCAGAGCTGTCATAGGTCTCTTGGTGGTCTCTCTCTCACTAGTCCTCCTCTTGCCTGGTCACTCAGTTTTTGAGGATGGTGTGCTCTAGGCAGATTTACAGCTGTGCCATATTCTTTCCATTTCTTGATGATTGTCTTCACTGTACTCCAAGGGATCTTCTGTGACTTAGAAATTTTCTGCTAACCATCTCCTAACTTGTGCTTTTCAATAAACTTTTTACAGAGTGTTTGGCGTGTTCTTTTGTGTTTATGGTGTCACTTTTGCCAGGATACTGATTCACCAGCAGCTGGACATTCCAGATACAGGTGTGTCTTCAATACGATCACCTTGAAACACCTTGACTGCACACAGCTGTCCAAAAACAGATCTACATTTAACTAATTATGAGACTTATAAAGCCAATTGGCTGCACCAGTGATGATTGGGTGTGTCATGTTAAATGGGATGGTAAATACTTATGCAACATTAATTTTGTGTTTTATATTTAGATCACTTAGTAGCAATCTGTTTTCACATTGACACAGAAGTCTTTTTCTGCTGATCAGTGTCAAGAAGCCAAATTAAATCCACTGTGATTGAATGTTGTTAAACAATTAAACATGAAAGCTTCCAAATGGGGTGAATACTTTTCATCAGCACTGTAACTATTGCTGAGAGGCACTTCAAGACTCGTGGAAGGAAATATTATGAGAAAAGGTATCAGGCCAGAGGCAGCCTCAGTGAAGCCTGACACAAAGTTCTCCAACATTTGCTTGCAAAACCAAAATGTTGTGCACTGCTGGAAGTGTTCATCAGAAACTCCAGCATTGTGCAGATAAGCACCCTGCACAGGAAGGAAGCAAATTTCAAAAGCTTTCATACTGCAATCCAAGTCACTTTGTTGTTGTAAACCATCTTTGTTTAATGTTGAAAATAATGTCAAGGTTTGCACTTCTGAAACTTAACACATATTTATCCTTGTCTTAAAGCTTCTAACCTGCAAACTTGTGTGTACATTTTGTAAAATATATTTATTGACTTGAAATTAGTGAACTACCAAAACTCAAAATTTTTGTTTCTCACTTAACTTTTTCACTTATAGCCCTGTATGTATGCTATGTAAGAAGGCATAAAGGATCACAATGTAGGAATTGGAAATCTGAAACAAGAAATACAGGACGCTGGATACTCGATGAGTCCGTTCAGGATTCAGGTTGAAAAGCCTTCAACAGAACTGAGATAGAGACAAAACTGGTTAGAGATACAAGAATGATGCTGGAATCTGAAGTCAACAGCAAGTTGCAGGAAGAACTTAGCAGAGCAGCCAGCTTCAGTGAAAAGATTTTTTTAACAAAATAAACTTCATTCGAACACAAACAATACAACAGTAAGGCATACAAAGCCATTATTTTCAGACAATACATTCAGTGGTATTAATTTACATTGTTAAAACCAATTTGCACAGTTGCCACTAATCTGGCCCTCTGGAGTGATATGTTCATACAATACTTAAAGATCTCCCACATCCCCACAATGCTTCCCTGTCCAGTAGCAGAAGAACCCGAGACTGAGGCCCTTCCTCACTGAGCCCTTTTGTGGTCGTAGCAAGTTTCAGTTTGTCCCTCAGCATGTACTCCTGCAATCTGGAATGTGTCATCAGCAGTGAAAACCCGTTCAATATACTGAGAGACCAACAAGTTTAAGCAGACCAAAAGGTGTCTTTCGCACAGTTGATGATCTTCCAGCAGCTGCTCGTGACCATTTGTGTGTATCCTGGGAACAGCCCATATATCAGAGTCCTCTGTTACACAGCTGCTCAGAATGAACCATGCCAAAGACCCTTACACCTTCCTCCACATCCTCTTCACAAATCCAGTCTGCAAAGAGGTAAGTGACCACCTCATTACAAGTTGGTCAATCTGGGGAAAGCATACATTGAGTATACGGCTCAGACCCTGCGGGAAGGATTCAAATGGGAGAGCCCCTCTCACCTCTGCTGAAACAAAGTCAGAGTTTATGGGTGAGATCTAACAATGAGGCATTCTGCCAAATACTTTTGGCTGTCTGCTCAGGGCATCACCACGCAGTATCCATTGAGTCTTTCTCCCACCATATCTGCAGGACATTTGCTGCTGACCACTGCCTGAGGGACTTGCAGTAAAACATATTGGTCTGAAAGAACTTTGCAATGAAATGCAAGTAGTACAGCAACAGGACCCATCCATCCTTCACTACACTAGGGACAGTAGAACCTCAACAGGCAGTGACACTTGCTTCCCCACACAGCCTGACTCAGCCACACATAATTGTGTCATCACGACAGGGTGACCTTGGGTGCAAATTGCTTCCATTGTCCATGGACTTGTACATTGTGACCTGTCTTGGATCACAATGAACTGGAAGCCACCATGGGAGATTTCCATCCAGACGAGCAGGATTGGCCAACCTTGCATCAAGTACAGCAGCCCCAAGAGCACCTCACACCAGATGCCCAAGTTCTTCCCAATCATTGACAGGAAATGTCATTCCCACAGTCCCAATCTCGGTTTTACCTTCCCAATTTACTCCAGCCAATTCCTGTTACATGTGTCGGCATCTCCGAGACAGACCCCAACACCTTCAAGTAGTCACACCTGATAGTAAAAGGGATATTGGATTGGCCAGGCCAGTTACTGAAACACATGGCCTCACTTTTCACTCAGTAAACTTTGACTCCTCATGCCAGCTCAAGCTAGTTTCAAGGGCTGATCAATCTGTGAGTCGAATGGGGATCTGAGCATTGGCCATTTACAGAAGTTTTCATCTGGGTCCTTTCCATGGACCACCAATTTCAGCCCTCTTATGCTGTCATCCTTCCTAATAGGATTGGTGAAAGGTTCTACAAAGCACACAAACAAGATAGGGGAGAGTGGCTGTCCCTGCCTGACTGCAGACTTGAAGGTGAATCTATCTTTCTCACAAATTAATTTGGTACTACACTACAGACATACGTGAAAACCATTTGATCTGATTCCCTCCCCAAAGCCCACACTGGACAGCAAGTCCAACATGTTTGTGAATGCTTTCCTGTTGAAAACCTTTTCCTGGTGGAAGAGCATCCACATTGCTGTCCTGAACATAGGTAATACTGTCTCTGAGCAGCACTGGGCTGTCAAAGATCTTTGTGGCTTAATCCAGGTGGATCACCTGTCCCAGAACAGACTTGACTCTGTTGGCAATGGCCTTGAACAAAACCTTGAAATCTATATTCAACATTGAAATGGGTCCCCAATTCATGACGTCTTCCCTCATCTGCTCATTGTTGTGAGAAAAACATGGAACATAAGAACATAAGAAATAGGAGCAGGAGTAGGCCATCCGGCCCAACGAGCCTGCCCTGCCATTCAAGTTCCCCATAACCCTTAATTTCCCTACTATGTAAAAAGCCTATCTAACTGTATCTGAAATATATTTTGTGAAAAAGCCTCAACTGCTTCCCTGGGCAGAGAATTCCACAGATTCACCACTCTCTGGGAAAAACAGTTCCTCCTCAGCTCTATCCTAAATCTTCTCCCCTGCATCATGAGGCAATGTCCCCTAGTTCTAGTCTCACCTACCATTGGAAACAACTTTCCTACTATCTTATCTATCCCTTTCAAAATTTTGTGTATTTCTATAAGAATCCCTCTCATGCTTCGGAATTCCAGAGAGTATAGTCCCAGGCAACTCAGTCTCTCCTCATAGATTAACCCCTTCATCCCTGGAATCAACCTGGTGAACCTCCTCTGCACCGCCTCCAAAGCCAGTATATCCTTCCTCAAGTATGGAGACCAGAACTGCACACAGTACTCTATGCACGGTCTCACCAGTTCCCTGTATAGTTGCAGCATGACCTTCCTGCTCTAGAAATGAAGGCCAACATTCCATTTACCTTCTTAATAATCTGTTGTACCTGCAAGCCAACTTTTTGTGATTCATGAACAAGTTCTCCCAAGTCTCTCTTCACAGCAGCATACTGCAATCTTTCACCACTTAAATAATAATCTGCTCTTCTATTATTCCTTCCAAAGTGGATGATCTCACATTTACCAACGTTGCATTCCATCTGCCAGACCTGGCCTATTCACTTAACCTATCTATATCCCTCTGCAGACTCTCCACATCCTCTGCACAATTTTCTTTTCCAGTCAGTTTAGTGTCATCAGCAAATTTTGCTACGTTACACTCAGTCTCCTCTTCCAGATCATCAATGTAAATGGTAAACAGCCGCGGGCCCAGCACCGACCCCTGCAGCACCCCACTCACCACTGACTACCAACCAGAAAACACCCATTTAAACCAACTCTCTGCCTTCCATTGGTTAACCAATCCACCATCCATGCCAATATACTTCCTCCTACTCCATCTGCCTTTCCTCATGGATTCTGATATGCTAACAGCCAGAAGCACAGTGTTATGACTCCCAACAGGTCCAGTTCCACAGAGCGGGTACAACTCAGCCGGTCAATGGTCACTTCAGAGAGTTTTATTTGAGTTAAAAAGGGATGGAGCCACTTAGGTCTCTTGGGGCAGTTGTTAATCCGGACTTTCTTGTTTGCTGTTATACAAAACCTCCATGATAGAGGGCAGGAATTTTGGGAGGCTATGTTGTTTGCTGTCCTTCTGCCTTACAGAATGGCAGAGAAGGATCTGTAACAGCTTCTTCATACATGCATCTACGAGGATGTCACTGAGTTCTCCTCTTCTCTAAGGCTGTGGATCACAGGGCTTCCCTGTGAACATTTTGGAAGAAGCATGAGCACATCTTGTCCTTCACCACAGAGTAGACCCTGAATCTGAACATGATCTTGAAGGATTCCGAGGCAAAGAGCCGGGCCTGATGGCTCTTCACTTTTTAAACTTCCTCCACCTTTGACTGCAGAAGAGGAAGTTGCTGTAAGTCTATCTGGAGTTGACTCTATCTTGCTTTGTGAACTTCTTTCTGGATGAAGAACTTGTTGATGTTCTCTTTGATTTCTTCCCACCACTGAACAAGGGAGTCAAAGAGGGGTTTCACACTTCTCCAACCTGCATAATCCCTCTTCAGTTCTCCAATGTTCTCTGGAATCAGCAATTTGATGTTCAGATTCCACCTACCTGTCCTTTGGTCCTACTGTAGGTGACAGGGGGCAATATTGGAGAAGAACACCAGACTGATGTCAGTGGATCTGACTATGACTGGCTCTGCCATGAAGAGGAAGTTGATCTGGGACCAGCACGAGTTGTCCAATCTCAGCCAGTTTGGATGTGACTGTGCTCTTCCAGTAAGAATGCTGATTGAACCATTTCCATCAGCCTAAAGGTGCTATCCAGTCTGCTGTTGGCACTGTCAAATCACTGAGAAACATTGATGAAACAGCTGGTCAGTGGCCAAAATAACCATTTGGGATGTCACTGGCAGTGGTGGAAGCTACTGGAGGAAAGCCGGATCATTACTTCACAGAGTCCAGCATTAGCAAGACAGGCAGAACTTTTTCTAGTGCTATTATTGTGATAGTAGTTCACCCACTAAGTGGAGTATTCTGCTTATGGTTAACACTGTACATCATTGGAAAAATCAGCCATTCTGACAGTTCGCAAACATGAGGAAATCTGCAGATGCTGGAAATTCAAGCAACACACATAAATTGCTGGTGGAATGTAGCAGGCCAGACAGCATCCGTAGGAAGAAGCACAGTCGACGTTTCAGGCCAAGATGAAGAGTGTCAGCCTGAAACGTTGACTGTGCTTCTTCCTATGGATGCTGTCTGGCCTGCTACATTCCACTAGCATTTTGTGTGTGTTATTCTGACAAAGTTGTTGGATTCTGGGTGATCAAGTACAAGGGGAAGGTACAATTAATGGTAGGTCGTGTAAACACATTGATGTACAGATTGCTCTTGGGGACCAAGTTCCTAGCTGTGAGAAAGTGACCAGGCAAGTAGATAGGGTGATACAGAAGGTGTATGGCGTACTCCCCTTCATTACAAGGGGCATAGAGCATAACAGTCAGGAAGTCATGTTATATTCGTAGAAATTTTGCTTATGCTGTACTTGGAGTATAGCATACAGTTTTGATTGCCCCATTACAGAAAGGAGGTGGTGGCTTCAAAGAAATTTCAGCAGAGGTTTAACAGGACGTTGCCTGAATTCGAGGGTATGAGCTATTTGGAGAGGTTCAACAAATTGTTTTCTCTGGAGCATTGGAGGTTTAGTGGAAATCTGATAGATGTTTTTAAAATAATGGCAGGCATAGGTATGATAGAGTCAGAATCTTTCTCCCAGGGTCAAAATTTTGAATTCTAAATGGCATAACTTTACTTGAGAGGTGGAAAGTTTAAAGGAGAAGTGGAGAAACACATTTTTACTCAGAGAATTCCTTAGGTTCTACGGGGCAGGCAAACCAGTGATGGTGTTCCCTCACAACACAGTCTCCAGTACTCCAGTAGAGCGTTACACGAACAGCTCACATCCTTTGTATGCTCACTGCAAACTCCAGAAACAGGTGCTGAAGGAATTTCCGGGAGGATAAGAATGTTCTCAAAGTTTCCCTAACGTCAAATGTAACATTGCTAATATACTCTGTCACCACTCAGTGAAACTGTGAACCTGTGAACACACAACAATAGGACCAGCAAGCAGAGCTTGGTGAATGAAAAGAAGATTAATATGTATAAAGGCAAAAATAAGAGACAGAACTCCCATGTGAGGAGTGCCAAGTCCAAGATGCAACAGTGCAGCATTTGGAAGACAACAATGCAGGATTGGACATCTCGCTATCCTCCTGGTGGCCCATGATACACCAGCAGGCTGCCAGACAAACTGGACTCCTGCAAGGTGAAAATGGGACACCACATCATGTCTGTACTTAACAAGGTCTGAGAGGAAGGGGAACCAGATGGGTGCTTTCTGGTTGTTGACAGCCACAGTAAACTGCAGCACAAGACAATCTCACAGAAGGAGAAGGAGATATATTGCTTACGAAATGAAGTGGAATTGCTAAACCAGCGATGTGTTACCATGGGGGTGGTCGCCCAATCTGTGTAGACTTGAGCTAACAGTTAGAGGATAGGAGGACAGACATGGTCTGTCAGCTAGGAAAGGTGTAGCAGTGACAGACTGCCTGCAACATTAACTGGCAACCATATCTGATTAAGATCCAAGCCCTAATGTTGTGGGAGTGTGACTGCGACATGTGGGTGTGGTATGGGGTTATTTGGTTAGATGGTGAGGATGGGAAAGAAGGGTTAGCAAAGAGGTTTCCCTTTTAAGGAATACACTTCCTCCTATGCAGCCATGTCATTGTGGGCCAGTCCTAGACCCGGCAAGTGTGCTTCTGGCCCCTAGACCCTCCAGACTCTATTGAACAGGCTGGGGAAGAGCAACAGGCTTGGGGAGACTCCCACCAGCTTCAAAAGTGTGACAATCATATCAGTGCCCAAGTCAAGCAGAATGAGCTACCTCAATGACCATCACCCGGTTACACTCATGTCTACTGTGATGAAATTCTTTGAGAGGTTGGTCATGGTCAGAATCAACAGCAATTTGTCTATCGCCACAACAGGCCAACAGTGGATGAAACCTCACTGGCTCTCTACTCGGCCTTGGATCACCTGGACAATATGAATACCTAGGTCAGGCTGCTGTTTATTGATTACAGCTCAGCATATAAAACCATCGCACCCTCAGTACTAATCAACAAGCTCTAGAACCTGGGCTTCTGTGCGTCCCTCTGCAACTGGATCCTGGACTTCCTCATTGAAAGAGGACAGTCAGTGCGGCTTGGAAATAACATCTCCTCCTCGCTGACAATCAACACTGATACACTCATGCTTATCCCACTGCTCTACTCTCTCTACACAGATGACTGTGGCTAGGCACAGCTCAAATGCTATCTATAGATCTTTCAGTGACATAAGTATTGTTAGCAGAATTTCAGATGGTGACGAGGAGGTGTGCAGGAGTGAGAATCAGCAGGCTGAGTGGTGTTGCAACAACAACAATATACTCAACGACCGTATGACCAAGGAATTGGTTGTGGTGGAAAGAGAGAGCAGTTTAAAATTCCTGGATGTCAACATCTCTAAAGTTCTATCCCGGGCCCAGTATATTGACGTAATTACAAAGAAAGGACCACAACATCTATAGTTCATTAGGAGCTTGAGGAGACTTTGTTTGTCACCAAAGCCTGTCGCAAATTTTTATAGATGTTCCATGGAGAGCATTCAAACTAGTTGCATCACCACCTGGCACAGAGGGACCATTGCACATGTTCGGAGAAAGCTGCAGAAAGTCTTTTCTTTTCCTTTGCAAGTCTGGTTTACCAAAGGCTACAGCCATTGGTGGAGCAGTAAACAGTGATGAAAGGCTGCTGCTCTCCACCCTACATCAAAGAGTATCATTACCCAGGGGGATGATGGGTGATCTAGCCAATTAACTGACCCTGCCCCTCCAGGAGGTAACTGGGCCAGTGAAGATTTACTGGTAGCTTGGCAGAGGCCAACAGCAAGATGGTATCAATACCTCATTGGCTTGGGCAGGGCTGGGAGGTGCTTAGGCTGGTACATCCCTACTTGTGATCTCTCTAATCCCAAAGTCCTGACTCTGAGAGTAATCCCTAGAGAACGAGGAAGGGGAAGGAGTGTTCATGCAGGTGGTATGATAAGCACAGGTCCAATCAGTCTGTGGGGACATTAAAAATACCGCTACAGTACTATACAGCTGCAGATCCTAATTGTTATCAATGGAAAAATTCATCCAGTGTACGCTACCATGTTCTTTTGATTGACCATAAATGAACAAAATCAGTGCAGACTCCTTTTACAGATAATGGACTGCCTTCATACAATGCTTTCATCCTCCAGATCTTCATTTCTTTGTAACATTCAGGATGATTGTTTTTATTTATTTATTATTGAAATACAATGCGGAATATCCCTTTCCAGCACTTCAAGCCACACCGTCCAGTAGTACTCTGATTTAATTATTGCTTAATCACAGGACAATTTACAATGACCAATTAACCTACTAATGGTATGTCCTTGGACTGTGGGAGGAAACTGGAGCACCCGGAGGAAACCCATATGGTCATGGGGGGAGCCTACAAACCCCTCCTAGGCAGCTTCAGGAATTTTTGATACCTTCAGATTCTTCATTCCACCTAACTTGAAGCTGTGAAATCATTTCATTTTCACTCTTGGCTGTTCCCGGCCTCTACAAACCTGAATGTTTTGAACTGCCTTGAGCAAAACCTTTTTGAATTGTCTTACTGCGCATTTTTCACAAACTATCAGTGACAAAAATCACAGCTTTTTGCACACAAACACATTATCAACACAGTTTGAAAACTGATCACTCTAAGCACAGTGTAGTGTTTAACAACCACGCGAGTACACATAATTGATGCTAGTTAGAAACTATTGAGTAACAGTCTCCTAAGTAAACAAAGGCAATCCCATAAATCAATGTATTGAGTACAGGAGATGGGATGTTACATTGAAGTTGTAAGATGTTGGTGAGGTCTAATCTGGAGTATTGTGTGCAGTTTTTGTCACCTACCTACAGAAAAGACCATAAGACCATAAGACATAAAAGATGTAAACAAGGTTGAAAGAGTACAGAGAAAATTACAAGGAAGTTGCCTGGTCTGGAGGACCTGAGTTATAAGGAAAGATTGAATAGGTTTGGACTGTATTCTTTAGAAAGTTGAAGATTGAGAGGAGATTTGATGAAGGAATACAAAATTATGAGGGATATACATAGGCTAAGCGCAAACACACTTTTTCCACTGATCTTCGGTGGGACTACAAGCACCCAACTACAACAACTACAACAACCAGAAGTCATGGGTGATGGCTGAAATGTTAAGGGGAACATGTGGGGAAACTCCTTCACTCAGAGGGCTGTGAAAGTGTGGAATCAATTGCCAGTGCAAGTGGTGCATATGACCTCAATTTCAACATTTAACAGAAGTTTTAATAGGTACATGGATAGTAGGTGTATGGAGGGCTCTAGTCCCAGAGCGATTGATGGGAGTCGGCAGTTTAAAGGGTTTTGGCATGGACTAGATGGGCCAAAGGGCCTGCTTCTGTGCTGTACTTCTCTATGACAGTATGACTCTATGACTTCCATCGGTTCAATGAAACACTTGACGGGATCTACCTAATGTCAAGTAAAAGATCCTTTTCCTGGCCCTTCCCAACCTGTGTGAAAATTGTTCATGAGAAAAGCAAGATGCTGATGAAATGTTTCCAGATGTTGGCGATTTTCTCAAGACAATTGGAAGCTATCCTGGTTCCTGGTCTCTCCTTGTGACATTTGTATAGTGATTAGACGAATAAACTTTTGCTGTACATACTTGGGTCTGAATAATGTTTTTCTTTGAAAACTGGCCAGCACAGGTAAACCTGTGGATGAGATGAAGGTGGGAGTAAAAACTCATCAGTGGAGACAAATCACACTGGACTAATTTATAAAGTTTGGCAATGTGCTAGTGTTGTTGTTTCAGCGATGTTATTCACTTTTGACTTTGTCCTAATCTCTGATCTATTTTTAGAGCAGGATAATCATTCATTTTTACTTACTGAGCAAGGTACTGTTCATGCCATCAGTTTGGAGGCTACCCTGACCGAATATAAGGTGTTGTTCCTCCAACCTGAGTGTGGCTTCATCTTTACAGTAGAGGAGGCTGTGGATAGACATATCAGAATTGGAATGGGATGTGGAATTAAAATGTGTGGAGTCTTGAGGCGAGGAGAGGCTGGAGGCTGGAGTCTTGAGGCGAGGAGAGGCTGGAGGCTGGAGTCTTGAGGCGAGGAGAGGCTGGAGGCTGGAGTCTTGAGGCGAGGAGAGGCTGGAGGCTGGAGACTTGAGGCGAGGAGAGGCTGGAGGCTGGAGACTTGAGGCGAGGAGAGGCTGGAGGCTTGAGACGAGGAGAGGCTGGAGGCTGGAGACTTGAGGCGAGGAGAGGCTGGAGGCTGGAGACGAGGCGATGTGAGGCTGGAGGCCGGAGACTTGAGGCGAAGCTGGAGGCTGGAGGCGAGGTGAGGTTGGAGGCTGGAGATTTGAGGCGAGGCGAGGAGAGGCTGGAGGCTGGAGACTTGAGGCGAGGCTGGAGGCTGGAGACTTGAGGCAAAGCGAGGCTGGAGGCTGGAGGCTAGAGTCTTGAGGCAAGGCGAGGAGCGGCTGGAGGCTGGAGACTTGAGGCGAGGCGAGGCTGGAGGCTGGAGACTTGAGGGGAGGCGAGGAGAGGCTGGAGGCTGGAGACTTGAGGCGAGGCTGGAGGCTGGAGACTTGAGGCAAAGCGAGGCTGGAGGCTGGAGGCTAGAGTCTTGAGGCGAGGCGAGGAGCGGCTGGAGGCTGGAGACTTGAGGCGAGGCGAGGCTGGAGGCTGGAGACTTGAGGCGAGGCGAGGCTGGAGGCTGGAGACGAGGCGAGGCGAGGCTGGAGGCTGGAGACTTGAGGCGAGGCGAGGCTGGAGGCTGGAGACTTGAGGCGAGGCGAGGCTGGACGCTGGAGACTTGAGGCGAGGCGAGGCTGGAGGCTGGAGACTTGAGGCGAGGTGAGGCTGGAGGCTGGAGACTTGAGGCGAGGCGAGGCTGGAGGCTGGAGACTTGAGGCGAGGTGAGGCTGGTGGCTGGAGACTTGAGGCGAGGCGAGGCTGGAGGCTGGAGACTTGAGGCGAGGCGAGGCTGGAGGCTGGAGTCCTGTGGTGAGGTGAGGCTGGAGGCTGGAGACTTGAGGCGAAGCGAGGCTGGAGGCTGGAGGCTGGAGTCTTGAGGCGAGGTGAGGTGAGGCTGGAGGCTGGAGACTTGAGGTGAGGTGAGGCTGGAGGCTGGAGACTTGAGGCGAGGCTGGAGGCTGAAGGCTGGAGACTTGAGGTGAGACGAGGCTGGAGGCTGGAGTCTTGAGGCGAGGCTGGAGGCTGGAGACTTGAGGCGAGGTGAGGCTGGAGACTTGAGGCGAGGCGAGGCTGGAGGCTGGAGACTTGAGGCGAGGCGAGGCTGGAGGCTGGAGACTTGAGGCGAGGTGAGGCTGGTGGCTGGAGACTTGAGGCGAGGCGAGGCTGGAGGCTGGAGACTTGAGGCGAGGCGAGGCTGGAGGCTGGAGTCCTGTGGTGAGGTGAGGCTGGAGGCTGGAGACTTGAGGCGAAGCGAGGCTGGAGGCTGGAGGCTGGAGTCTTGAGGCGAGGTGAGGTGAGGCTGGAGGCTGGAGACTTGAGGTGAGGTGAGGCTGGAGGCTGGAGACTTGAGGCGAGGCTGGAGGCTGAAGGCTGGAGACTTGAGGTGAGACGAGGCTGGAGGCTGGAGTCTTGAGGCGAGGCTGGAGGCTGGAGACTTGAGGCGAGGCTGGAGGCTGGAGATGAGGTGAGGTGAGGTGAGGCAAGGCTGGAGGCTGGAGACTCGAGGCGAGGCTGGAGGCTGGAGGCTGGAGACTTGAGGCGAGGCTGGAGGCTGGAGACTTGAGGCGAGGCTGGAGGCTGGAGGCTGGAGACGAGGCTGGAGGCTGGAGACGAGGCGAGGCTGGAGGCTGGAGGCTGGAGACTTTAGGCGAGGCGAGGCTGGAGGCTGGAGACTTGAGGCGAGGCTGGAGGCTGGAGGCTGGAGACTTGAGGCGAGGCTGGAGGCTGGAGACTTGAGGCGAGGCTGGAGACTTGAGGCGAGGCGAGGCTTGGCTCCTCCTGGGCAGGGCGCGGATCACCACCCGACAGAGGCAAGGGACAGGAAGGGACAGAACCAACCCTGGTAACGGCAAGATGGCCTGGCTTTCCTGGGCGGAGGCAAGGGACAGGAAGGGAGCGCACCAACCCTAGGTAACGGCAAGACGGCCTGGCTTACCTGGGCGGAGGCAAGGGACAGAACCAATCGCAGGTAATGGCAAGACGGCCTGGCTTACCTGGGCGGAGGCAAGGGACAGGAAAGGAGTTAGGTACAGGGTGGCTCCAGGACCAGACAGCAAGACAAGGCAAGGCTACTGGCAAAGCAAGGCGAGATGAGAACTTCAGGTGAGGAGAGAGTTACCGGCAAAAACAAGGCAGGGCTTCAGGCGAGGAAACAGAAGGCAGAGGAAGGGATACAAGGAGTAAGGACAAGAACAATCCAGCGGCCACACCCTGGTCTCTGGAGGTATTTATGCAGCCAGCCCCAACTAGAATCAGTTGGCTCAATTAGAGCTCAACAAGACAGAAATAGGGTAGATAGGATAACCTGGAGCAAGGGTCGATGGACCGGACCGTGAACCGGAATATGGACTTCACGGACCGGACTATGACAGATGCTTGTGAGCTCGATTTTAACATTTAAGAAAAGTTTGGATAGGTACATCAATAATAGGAGTACAGAGGGCGATGGTCCCAGAGCAGGTCAATGCCTGTTTCTGTGATGTATCTTCCAATGACCCTACTTGTGCTTATGCTTATTATAATAATGAATATAGATCGCTGTTGGGTAGCAAATTGTAACAGCAAAGAGCACTTGAACCATTACTAGGAGGGACTGACATGAGAATTTTCTGTGAATGCCATGATAGGAAATATAAATGGAAGTTGTTCCAGTTGAGAACTTTAATGGAACATATTTCCTTTCTGTGAACGGGTAGCAGAGAATGAGACCCCTTCATTCTACACACCGGAAGAACAGAACAAACTGACGTCTGATTTTGAATCAAGTGGGGTGGAAAAAGTTAAACCACTGATAGAGAAGAACGTAACTGATCAGGACAAAATAGAGTTTAACATCGCAGTGACTGAAGAATCAAGTACAGGAAAATCCACCTTCATTAATGCCATGAGAGGACTTCAGAGCACTGATCCGGGAGCAGCTGAATTGGGGACCACAGAAACGACAAAGGAGCCAATCGGATACTCACATCCCACTCCGCCCAATGTTCAATATTGTAACCTGCCAGGGATCAGAACTGCAGAATTTCCAGCAGCTGATTATCTCACGGAAATGAAATTTGAAACATGATTTCTTTATCATAATCTCCTCTTGTCAATTCAAAGAAAATGTTGTAAGTCTTGCCAAAGTGTTTAAATGGCTGGGGAAAAAGTTTTATTTTGTCCGATCTAAGATTGATGCTGATCTTTGTTCCATGAAGAAAGAGAAGGTGGTTATTAATGAAGAAGAAGAGCTGGAAAAGATTCGGAGTGACTGTCTCAGAAGGTTGGCAGAGGCCGGGTTTCGAGATCCAACTGTGGTCCTGATACCCAGTTTAGAGCCGGATCATTTTGATTTCATTTGGTTAAATGAAGGACTTAAAGGTGAACTAAATAATGTAAAGCAAAGGATCTTTGGTCTGGCTGACTCCACTGTTGGGGGAAATAACCCCAGATGCAATTATGAGGTTAGGTTGGGGCATTGTTGTTGTTGTAGTTGTTTCAGCCCTTCAATTTGATCTCAATTTTGTCCCTGTCGTTGGCTCCATTTTTGGAGTAGGCTCATCATTTCTCATGACGTACAAGATACTGAGTGCTGCACTGAAGGATCTTATAGAAAATGCAGAGAGAGTGGTGAAAATTGATGTTGAAACTGATTAACTGGGCTGTACAAGCATCTACCCAGTGAGTTTATATCATGCCATGGTTTAATAATTTGATGTCATCTCACACCAAATCCTGCTGCAATTCTGCTCAATAATGTTCACTTCTCCTGCATTCATTCCTGGAAATATTTCCTATCCATTACTGAAGGAGGGAGGCAGTTTCCAATCCGCAGCATTTGGAAAGCCGGTGCAAGATTAACAGAGTGTTACTATATGAATTAAACTTTAAATTTAAACTATATCTGTCTTCAGAAGTGTGCATGAAGGATAAAGAGTGGCCTATAGAAGGCACAACCGGGTGGGCAGCTGGGCAATAATCAGCAGCACCTTGTGTTATTCAGCCAATTACGTGTTTAAAAATAGAACTGCATAGGCAAAATGATAGCTGATTCTTGGTCTGTCTGTATCTTGTTTTACAGCGGTTGGCATCCAGCTTAATGGTGCATTACCGCCACCCTCTGCTCCAGAATGTGCACTAGACATACATTCTAAATCCCTTCACCCAATTGCGCGCGCGCGCGCGCGCACGCACACACACACACACACACACACACAC
The DNA here is from genome assembly GCF_963921235.1 of Mobula hypostoma. Classification (NCBI taxonomy): domain Eukaryota; kingdom Metazoa; phylum Chordata; class Chondrichthyes; order Myliobatiformes; family Myliobatidae; genus Mobula; species Mobula hypostoma. Next base: position 55,009,158 of record NC_086106.1, on the reverse strand, counting down.
ACACACACACACACACAAACCAACACTTCACCCTCCCAACTTTGACCATCCTAGTACCCTATTCCTGTTTATTCATCATATTCTATAAAAAACCCCCGTACCCCTTAAAAACGCTAAAAATACCCGGACTTGTGCTCTCGCACCCACGCCCAGCAACCCTTTTAATGTGAATTCCTGCATCCCCAACTCCCTTAATTTATTTCTCATCATCTCTCTCTGTATCCCATACTTCCTGCAACGCAAAACTACATGTTCTACTGACTCCTCTTCCTGACATTCCTCACACAATCCTGTCTGGTGTTTCCCTATCATTTTCAATGTTTTGTTTAATGCACAATGCCCCAGCCTTAACCTAGTCCACACAATTTCCTCTCTTCTGTTTCCATTACCTACCCTAGTAACTGCAACACTCTTTTGTATTTGATATAAATGCCTCCCTTTCCCCTCCCTGTCCCATCTTTCTTGCCACATTCGGTTGACTTTTTCCCAGATTACACACTTAACCTCTGCTTTACTGATACTAATGTGCATTTCCACATTTTCTTTCTTTAACGCCCTCTTTGCCAACTCATCCACCCTCTCATTCCCCTTCACCCCTACATGTGCTGGAACCCATAGAAATTTTACCTGACCTCCCTGATTTGCAATTCTTGTAACTAACTGAAGGACTTCATAAAGTACATCTTGCCGACTCTTTGTGTGAGAAGACCTTAAACTTGCTAGAACTGAGGATGAATCTGAACATATCAATGCTTTGGCTTGTCTGGCTTTCTGCACCAATTGCAACGCAACCAACACTGCCAGCATCTCCACTGTAAACACCCCTAACTTATTAGATGTTCTTCCGCTGATTCCAATTTCTTTTGCTGGTATTACCACCCCAAACCCTGTCACTCCTGTTTCAGGTTCCTTCGCACCATCCGTATAAATGTGAGTATAATCACTATACTTTTCCATCACATGACAGTTAAATGCATTTACCAAATCTGTTTTATATCTTTCTTTCCTTTTTACCTCTAACAAATGCCAGTCTATGTCAGGCCATACAAGCTTCCATGGAGCTACAACCGGATAAACTACTGAAGGAGTTATCCTCAGATCAAATACTCCACATTCTTTCGCGATATCATTCCCTACCCAACTAAAGGTATCCCTCTGAAACCTCCCATTTTCCCAGCACTCCTGCAACACTCCTTTAGTAGGGTGAGAATCATTGTGCCCCTGCAAGTTAGCCCAGTAGTTTGCCATCAGTTGCATCCTTCTTAGTTCCAAAGGCATTATTCCCATTTCTACCTGTAGGGCTGACACTGGTGACGTTTTAAAAGCCCCACTGCACACTCTCAAGGCCTGAGCCTGAATCACATCCAGTTTCCTTATAAGAGACCTAGCTGCTGATCCATATACTATATTTCCATAATCCAATACAGATCTTACTAAAGCCACATAAATTCTATTCAAAGCTGAACAACTTGCTCCCCATTCCCTACCAGTCAAACATCTCATCACATTTATTACTTTTTTACATTTCCCCTCAACTTTCCTGATATGGTCTGTCCATGTTAATCGTGAATCAAATATAACTCCCAGAAATTTAAATGATGCAACCCTTTCTAATTCAACCCCATACATCCTTAACTTCTTCCCTACCTCAACCCTTTTCCTGGTAAAAAATACAGTTTGAGTTTTATCTACTGAAAATTACATCCCCAATCATAACCCCACTCCACCACTTCATCAATTGCTTCTTGTAGTTTCCTGATTATATGGTCCATGTTCCTGCCTCTTTTCCACAAGGCCCCATCATCCGCAAACAGTGACCTACCTATATCCACTGGTACCTTTGTGAAGACATCATTGATCATAATGATGAAAAGTAACGGGCTAATCACACTACCTTGAGGTGTGCCATTTTCCACTATGTACTGTTTTGATAATTCTGATCCAATCTGAACTTGAATTTTTCTACCAAACAAAAAATCTTTAATCCAATTAAAAACTCTCCCACCAACCCCCACCTTGTGCAGTTTAATTAATAATCCTTCCTTCCACATCATATCATAGGCTTTTTCAATGTCAAAGAACACTGCCACTACTGACTCTTTATTTGCCTGGGCCTTCCTTATTTCAGTCTCTAACATAATCACTGAGTCCATGGAATTCCTTCCCTTTCTAAAACCACTCTGATAACTTGCCAGCATTCCCCTGATACTTGGTCTGTATCAATTGAGATGTTATAAATCATTCCTTGAAAGGTCAGGAGCCACCCCAAACACCTGTAATAACTTCTGATGTCAACTATCAGGAAGAATTTCACAGCCTGCATTCAGTGCTTATCAATCGGTTCAGTTTCTCTTACCTTAAAGAGAACCACGAATAATTAAAGAAAAACATTGTTAGAGAATTTGGCACAAGGCTCATGGCAAGATCCAGAATCAATGAAGCCTTGCACATTTAGATCTCATCTAAAATAGTCAAACAATTGTTGATAATTCTCATTTCCGCAGGTCTATGAGTTTCATATCAATACAGGACAACAAGTCAGAATTATTCTAAGCAGTTCATTAATACTTGTTAATAAATCCCAATGCACAGAGAAAGGAATAATACAAAATATTGCAAGATTACAGAATAAATTACATGTTATTGAAATAAACCTATATAACTTTACATCTCGATTGTAACTGTAAGTTAAGCTCAGATAATAGCCTTTTCAATTCTGATTGAGCTTAAATCATCCTTTATGATCACTTGGAGGAAACAGCTCTGTCTCATCCAATATCTCAAATTATTCCAAACTGTTTCCAAAAGAAACTCACTCCTGTGAATTTTTTCAGTCTTTTCCACTGCAAGTCCAGTATTAGTGAATTTAATTATATCCCATCATCAATATCAAGCTGGATTTTATTTTCATTAGGAGACTGAGGACTGAAAATATCTTCGCCAAGTAAATGTTGATTTGTCATGACTGTTCTGTGGCATTCCTCCCATAGAAACTCCATGGTAAACAGATGAATAAATTGACTTACTTCTATCTGAAATATTGCTTCCATAGATTTCTTCGCCCACCTGGTGAAAAATAAGAGAAAATTCCATAGTTGCTTGAAAACTGAAATGAAAACCAACTGAGAGAGATACTCACCAAATCAGGCAGAAACTGCAGTGAGAGAAGGAAATTTCATGATCCAAGTCAATTATATTCATTTGAAACTGCATCAAAAGTTTCTTTAAACATACCAGTGATCCCTCCTTGCATAGCAGATGGACACAGAAATCAACTTCAGTGCAGACCATGAAACAATGCTGTCATCAGAAAATATAGCTGAGTACAGAGTAAAATGTTGCAACGTGTGTAGTAAACTCAATTACTCTAAATCTTGGCAATTAATTCAATGCCCTGCTGCATTAATGATTCTTTAGTTTGTGTGGGTAAAGTGGGTCAATATAATTGAAGTAAACTGTTGACATTATGATATTAGGGAGTGAGCATTGAGAGCTCCTATGCTTTCTCCCTTGGACTTGAGTTTTCAGAGGAATTATCCAGTCTCCGGCGGAGACGTCGTGGCACCTGCTTTACACCAACATCATCAAAGAGTCTGTGATCAGGAAATGATGGCATCAAAAACACAAGAGATCTCACAGATGCTGGAAATCCAGATTCACACACACAAAATGCTGCAGGAACTCAGCAGGGCAGACACAATCTATGGAGAGGAATAATCAGTTGGCATTTATTTGACTTCATCAGATGAAGAGCCTCAAACCAAAATCTCAACTGTTTATTCTCTTCATAAATACTGCCCGAACTATTGAGTTCCTCCAGCATTGTGTGGGTTATAGTACACTGCAGTCCCATCAAAGGAGAGAAAAATGATCTGGAAGAAACCATCTTCAGAAGGCTTGTTGCACTGGAAATAATTTGTGAGAGAATCTTTCCCAAGATCACCTGCTTATTTACAGATTTGAACACTGGATTGATTCGTGTTGTGATGTACTTTGTTCTTTAATCAATTTACTGAGTTCCAAATATGTGTATTGTTGCCTTAAGTCAAATTTACATGATTAAAGTATGTACAATGTAACCCATTGGGGCCTCATTTTTTAAAATCTCTTTTGCAGTGTAGTTTCATCATATCAAGTCAGATATCAGGTCAGATGCATTGTGTTTCAGATTGCTGCCAGTTTGTAGTATTCTGTGTAGTTAAATAAATTCTGAACATACTTTGAATAAATTCTGCCCCAGCTCATGCATGTAATATCTACAAAGATTAAAATCAGAACGCTGCACGGCAGTCTGAAGATTGTGCAAGGACAATGCCATTCATTACATTGAACAGCAATGCAAGGTAAAGTATTACAGATGGGAAAACAAATGATTTAAAAAGGCACTGATTGTTCAGTCATGACAACTCAGAAAGGTGTGACTTTAAGAAATGCTAAGAATTTACCTTTTTGTGCTTGGGTGGGTTAAGCTTTTTTCAACATGTAGTTATGCCTAAGCATTGCTTTATGAAATCCCTATCTCATTGATTAATCATTAACCATTAATGAAATGAAATATCATTTAAGTACGACATTCATTTTTCTTGGATAATGCACAACACAGATTCAAAATAATGTTAATGTTTTTAACTTAGTGTATCTGTCCAACATACACATGCCAGTAAAGGTGCTGTCCATGAGCAAGTTTGAACTCGTTAGTAGCTCAAAGCATGGGCTGGAAATTATGCAAACATTTGAGTTATCACCGCAGAGCTTCAGAGATCTGGGTTCTATTCTGTCAGCTGTTGTTCCCTCTTTAATCTTTTCATGTCTTTTATGTCTGCGATAGGACAGGTTTCTCTGTTTCAGGTGACTTGGCCACTGTAAATTGCCATTAGTGAAGGAAAGTGATGGGATTGATGGGAATATGGGATGGGTGGGTTAGGGGGCAAATAGTTTGGGAAGGGTATTTTCTGTAAGCTGCCATAAACTGAGTGTGCAGAAATGGTTCCTGACATTGGGCTGCTTTGAAATGTGTCCCATGAGGGCTTTTAAAACAACAAATGAAATATGTAATATATTACCCTGTTAATTTTATAGGGGTATTTTGATTAAAAAGAACAATAATCACAATAACCATTATCATGGTACTTCCTTATGCTTAAATGTTTGAAAACCTAAAATGCAACTTCTTCTGCTGAGTTGATTGTTGCAGTGGTTGTGAGCTGCTGTACCGCCACTCTGGCTCTTCCAGAGCTTTAGGAGGAACCTGGTATCCCACCCATGATCAGCATTGAGCAGTTCCCATAACTTCTACCGTGCCTATAATTCAGCTTGGTACATTACCCTGACCTGAGTACTTTAGTGCCAGAGAAATTGTAATTGTACTTGCAATTGGGAGTTTTGCATAAACCTACTGTATATCAAAAAGTGATAAATGAAAGGTGATGCAATTTGCATAAACTGGGCCTGGTTGAAGTGGAGGGATGAACAGGAATATCTATAATCATAGGGGACCAAAGTAATGTAGGTCACATTGAATTAAAGAATAAAATAGAAGTGAGGTGTGGGAGGAACATGAACGTAACTCATGGAGGTAGTAATGTATCTGGAACACTGAAAGGTGCTGAGGGCAGAGAGAAATCAATGGTGCTGGAATGCAATGAAACTTGGTGAAAATTATGGAGTGCTGTCCATTGAGTGTTGCTGGGATGGTGGAAGATAAGGGAATGAGTCAATCCCATTGGTTCTATGCTGGCCCTCATATTAATCTGCTCATTTCCTTGTGATATTTATCTCCCCTATTCTAGAGGGGACATTATTTAAAAAATTTGACTCACACCATCCTCATGATATTCCTTTTATCTTCATATGCTAACAACAATTTACAGAAGACTATTAACATATCAAACTTACCAACTTAGAAATGTGGGGAAAACCCAGAGAAGCTAAAGGAAACATATGTGGTCACATGTAGAACGTGCAAATTCCACACAGGTAGAGTCAGAATCGAACCTGGGTGGTTGGAGCAATGTGGCCGTTGCACTAACAGTCAAAATGGCAGAAAGCATCAAAGCTGTTGTGGGCAGAAATTAGAAGAGACAGGACGATGGAAAGAATAACCTGAAAGTGAAGGAATTATTATGTGGGCAAGTGAAGGCCTAAACAGTAGGTCTGTCTTGAGACTTCCACCTATGAATCTTCGGGAACCGCTCAAGGTGGAGTGTGAGAGGCTGAGATATTCCCAGTCTACAAGTTGGAGAAGAATGACCACCAGAGGAAGTGTGATCAATATAGGTTGGAAGACAATTACCTGTTATTCAGATATGTGTACTGTCCATGAGTAGCACAATGATGTTTCTGATTGCTAGTGTTCAGTTTCTGTGATTTAGAAGGCAAATCACCATACCACAACTTCACCTTTGTAACTAAGTTTGATAATATTGTGGTCAGCCATAGTGAATGCATTACTGCATGCAGAAGGGGGTAGGTTAGAGTAACACATACAGTGTTATAGTTTATGCTCAGAAGTGGATTAGATTAGAGATGGAAGAGACAGGAATGGGGTGGTATGTATATCTTGTGATTTCTATATTCATCTGTGGAGAAACAATGTGCCCTCAGCCTTGTGAACAGATTCCTGAACAAAACTGTGAATACAGAGACAAATATCGGCAAAGAAAAGCTCACCATCATTCTGGAATCAGAACTTATGAAGATGGTGGTCAAGCCGATGCCATGGATCACTTGTTATCAGAGGTGGAGCAAAAACACTAACGGACAGAAATATGTGAGGGATACATATTAAAGAGGAAGGTTGTTGAGGAGTGTTGGAATCCAGGATCTGTTCAAGTTTGGAAGTAAAGTTTTCTCGTTGAAAATTCAGACGAAGAATAAAGTAGGCCTGTGGATCAAGACAGTTTGAACATAGAATTAGTTGCCACTTTTAACAAGAATGTTCAGCAACGTGAAACAGTGCGCAGGAAAGGGTGTACTGTAGTTGTAAAAGTAAATATTCTCTGACACCTCTGATTTAAATGTCGATGCACTGGGTGAATTGTTTACTTCCCAAATGGTGCGAAGCACAGGGAGAAATAATAACAAATTTCACATCTTTTGAGATTTCGTGGTAGACTGCAATGAAGAAAAAAAAAGTAGTTCCCAATTCTGAATTCTGTCTTCTGTGTTATTCCATTTCACACACCTAAAATCTCTGCGTAACGTAAACTTCATGCGCACCCCCCCGCCAACATTAAAGGCATGCCATCTAATGTGTTATGAGGAAGCAGGCACACGGGTTTGGTAAGTGAGACAGAAGACACTGATTACGTATAAACACAAACAGTGAACCATTCGACCAAACTTCTGAGTCACCCCAAGTTACAAAATCTATGATACTAAGCATTCAAAACATTTCAATCTCAATAGAGAGTGAGGTAGGAAGCTGTAACGCAGGACATCTAGGGTAATAATCTCAGGATTGCTGCTGTGCCACGTGCTAGCGAGTGCAAGAATAGCGTGATCAGGCATACTAATGTGTGGCTGAGAGACTGGTGTAGGGGGCAGGGCTTCAGATTCCTGGATCATCAGGGCCTCTTCTGGAGGAAGTACAACCTGTACAAAAAGGATGGGTTACACATGAACCCAAAGGAGTCCAATGTCATAGCCGGCACATTTAATAGAGCTGTTAGGGAGGGTTTAAACTAATTTGGCAGGGGGATGGGAACCGGAGTAATAGGGTTGAGGAAAGGGAAAACAGAAATAAATCAAAGATAGCATGCAACAGAGATTATAGAAAGAACAGGCAGGAGATGAGGCTTAATCACAGCCAGTGGCATGAGTTACAGGACAATAGAGGTGTATCAGAAAGCAACAAATACTGGACTAAAAGTGTTATATTTAAATGCATGCAGCATAAGGAATAAAATGGACAGTCTTGAAATTAAGCTACTGAATGGCAAATATGACGTAGCGGCCATCTCCGAAACTTGGCTAAAGGTTGGCTGCCTTTGGAAGCTGAACGTCCAAGGATGTATTGGAAACATAGGTTAGTAGGCAGAGAGGGTGGTGTGGCTCTGTGTATAAAATGAATCAAATCATTAGAAAGAAATGACATATATTCTAAAATAAAGAGATTTTTGATTGTTGAGTTATAACTGCAGCCATTGGCGCTTGATAGATCAGTTTGATCCAGGAAATAAATCCCTTACCAAAATTAAGTCTCTCCAAAACCTGAAATAAATAAGGCCATTCCACCCTATCAAAGGCTTTCTCTGCACCAAGAGAGACAATACATTCAGATTCTTTAACTGAGGGAGAATAAATAATACTTAACAATCTTCAAATATTAAAATGTGAATACCTATTTTTAATAAATCCAGTTTGATCATTTGAAATTGTAATAGGCAAAGTATTCTCAAGCCTATTAGTCAGAATCTTAGAGAGAATTTTGAAGTCCACATTCAATAAGGAAGTTGGTCTATGGGAGGCACATTCAGATAGATCTTTTCCGTTTTTAGGAATCAATCAAATTGATTCCTCATAAAAAGTTTTTGGGAGATTCCCAGAGGATATAGGATCAATGAAAGATTGACATGGATGTGATGTAAGCATTTCAGTAAAAGTCATAAAATTCCACTGTATATCCATAGAAACCATAGAAACCATAGAAAAACTACAGCACAGAAACAGGCCTCTTGGCCCTTCTTGGCTGTGCCGAACCATTTTCCACCTAGTCCCACTGACCTGCACACGGACCATATACCTCCATACACCTCCCATCCATGTATCTGTCCAATTTATTCTTAAATGTTAAAAAAGAACCCGCATTTACCACCTCGTCTGGCAGCTCATTCCATACCACTCTCTGTGTGAAGAAACCCCCCCTAATGTTCCGTTTAAACTTTTCCCCCCTCACCCTTAACCCATGTCCTCTGTCTTTTTTCTCCCCTTGCCTCTGTGGAAAAAGCCTGCTTGCATTCACTCTATCTATACCCATCATAATTTTATATACCTCTTTCAAATCTCTCCTCATTCTTCTACGCTCCAGGGAATAAAGTCCTAACCTATTCAACCTTTCTCTGTAACTGAGTTTCTCAAGTCCCGGCAACATCCTTGTAAACCTTCTCTGCACTCTTTCAACCTTATTTATATCCTTCCTGTAATTTGGTGACCAAAACTGAACACAATACTCCAGATTCGGCCTCACCAATGCCTTATACAACCTCATCATAACATTCCAGCTCTTATACTCAATACTTTGATTAATAAAGGCCATTAGATCCATCTGGTCCCGGAGCTTTCCCTAGTTGCATAGAGGATATAGCCTTCGCTATTTCCTCTTGTTTAATAAACGCATCTAATGTGTTAATATCTTGAATAGCAATTTTAGGTATATTTAATTTTTGCAAAAATCTATTCATAAAAATAGTGTTATCAGAAAATTCAGATTTATAAAGATTAGAATAGAAATCCATAAATATCTTATTAATTTCATGCGGATCTAACGTTTCAGTTCTATCTGGTCGATGCATTTTCAAAATCTGTCTTCCGACCATATTTGCCTTCAACTGACCAGCCAGCAATTTACCTGATTTATCACCATGTATATAAAATCGACTTAAATAACTTTGTTCTTTCTAGTAATATCCATTTTAACTATTTTTTAAAGCATCAATTTTAGATAAGGCCTTTTTAACATGGAAAACTAAGGGAATAAAAACTATTCTAGATTTGTTTTTAGAGAATTGTTTAATGTCTTTTTCGCAGCTAGTGGACAAATATGATTTATCTAATGCACATTTTTTCAGATATTTACAAGTCAGGAATTTTTTACGTGATTTGTTACCAAATTATCTATTTGCTCATTTACCAAATATGATAGATGTTATCTTTTAGTTTAAACCATTTCAAAAAGGATTGATAGCCATTATATATGAAGGGCTATTGAATTTACGAATGATGTACAATGATAAGGTTAAACATGCTTGGGAATTGGAACTTCAAGAGTCACTTTCAGATAATCAATGGAATAAAATTTGTCATTTAGTTAATAATTCATCTATCTGTGCCCGACTGTCATGGTCCGGTCCATGAACTCTGTATTCCAGTTCACGGTCCGGTCCATCGACCCTTGCTCCAGGTTTTCCTGTTTACCCTGTTTCTGTTCTTGTTTGTCTCTAATTGAGGCAGCTGATGCTCGTTGGGGCTGGCTGCATAAATACCACCAGAGACCAGGGTGTGGCTGCTGGATTGTTCTTGTCCTTACTCCTTGAATCCCTTCCTCTGCCTTCTGTTTCCTCACCTGAAGCCCTGCTTTGTCTTGCCGGTAACTCTCGCCTCACCTGAAGTTCTCGTCTCATCTTGCTTTGCCAGAAGCCTTGCCTTGTCTTGCCATCTTGTCCTGGAGCCACTCTGTACCTAGCTGCTTTCCTGTCCCCTGCCTCCGCCCAGGTAAGCCAGGCCGTCTTGCCGTTACCTGGGGTTGGTTCTGTCCCTTCCTGTCCCTTGCCTCTGTCGGGTGGTGATTCGCGCCCTGCCCAGGAGTACCGCGCCCTGCCCAGGTGATCCACGCCCTGCCCAGGTGAACTGCGCCCTACCCCGGAGGAGCCTGCCGAGCCTCAAGCCTGAAGACTGCAGCCTCCTGCCTAGCCTTTAGCCTCTAGCCTCACCTCAGGTCTCTAGCCTCTAGCCTCAAGCCTGAAGACTCCAGCCTCCTGCCTCCTGCCAAGCCTCGCCTCAAGTCTGTAAGACTCAAGCCTCGTCCTGCCTGCTAGCCAAGCCTCGTCCTTGCCTAGTTCTGGGGTCCGAGCTAGAGGCAAGACCCAGGTACTGGGTCCTTGTCCAATCTCTGGCTCGGAGTCCATGCCCGGGCTCCTAGCTCTCTTGTCCAGTACTGTTCCAGGTTCCCGGTTTTCGTGTCCATGTCCTTGCCATCGCCCTGTATCCTAGTCCTGTCCCTAGTACTTCAGTGTCTGTGTCTTGCACTTGGGTTCATTCCCAGCCACCAGCTATGACACCATCACTCCTTGATTCAGTTCAAGGTAATGCACAGGACGCATTTGTCAATAGATAAACTAGGGCATATTTTTTCTAATATAAATCCTACCTGTGATAGATGCAACACTGAGGAAGCTACATTAACTCATAGGTTTTAGTCCTGCATAAAGTTAAATTATTTTTGGAGAGATGTTTTTAGAACATTATCAAAAGTCATAGGTTTGGACCTCCAACCTAATTCATTTATGGGAATCTTTGAGATTATTCCAACAGAAGCAGGAAACGTTCCTGCTTCCGGTCAACGCATGATAGTTTTCTCAAATTTATTGGCTAGGAAAGCTAATCTACTGTACTGGAAGGATCCCAACCCACCTACTTTTTTTTTTTGGCTCTCCTCCATTATGTCTTGTTTAAGTTTGGAGAAAATAAGGAGTCGGACGTTTGATACATCTTTTAAATTTGAGCAAACTTGGTGACCTTTTATTCAATATTTTCATATGATCTAATTCTTTTCACTTTTTCAGTTAATTTTTTTCTTCTTCTCCGTGGAGTTTCACATTTGACCAGAAGGATTTTTTTTTCCCTTTTTTAACTCAAAAGGGACTGCACAGTCCCCCCTTTTTTTTGTTTTAGGTTAGTTTAGTGTATTTTTTTCTCAATAACAGAAATCTTGAGTCTTTTTTTTCTATGAACTGTTAAGAGGAGAAATGTTTCTTTTCTTTCTTTATATTAGCTTAATACTATACATAATTTTGACAGTGTATATTCCTTTCTTTGTTTGTACTATTATTGAAACATGTATTTGTGATAACCTCTCCTCTGGTTTGTATTTATCCTTATTCTTTTAAATCAATAAAAAAAAGATTGAAAGTGAGAAGGAGATGACATAGGATTGGAAGGTGTAGAGTCTCTATGGGTTGTGTTAAGAAATGGCAAGGGTAAAAGAACCCTAATGGCAGTTGTATCCAGGCCTCCAAACAGCAGCTGGGATGTGGATTACAAGTTACGGCAAGAGATAGAAAAGACATGTCAGAAAGGCAATGTCATGATAATCGTTGAGAATTTTATCATGAAAGTTTATTCGGAAAACCGGGTCAGTACTGGACCTCAAGAGAAAGAATTTGTAGAATGTCTAAGGAATGGCTATTTAGAACAGCATGTTTTTGATCCCACTGTGCAGGATTGGGTGTTGTGCAATGATCCAGAGGTGATAATAGAGTTTAATGTTAAGGAACCATTAGGGAACAGTGATTGTGTTGCCCTTAAGGCATTTATTTGACTTTGTTGGGTCTACGTTTTAAATGATTCGTTTGTAAATATTTTCTAGTTAAAGTTAAAGGTTGATAATTAAGTTACAGTATAACAAAGGTAAATTCATTGTCTATGGTATATCGCAGCATGCGATGACGTCACCTCCGGTTTCGCCGCGACGTGTGTCTCTCCAGTTCTAGAAGGTGTGAAGGTGGGTGTTATGCGTGTGGCATGATCGTGAAGAGCTCCGTTTCTACCCACAAAGAAACATTATAGAAGCAACGCCGTAAATTCATAAGAATGTATTTGAAGTAAAAATATTAACGCGGTTTCTGTTAAGGAAGCGGCGGTTGGGGCGGCTTTTCAATTTCAAACGCGGGCTGGGTTCGAGCCCGATGGCGGTTTGACGGGACCCTCCTCGCCCGCTACTCGGGGCGGCTGGAGACACTCGCTGAAAGAAGAGAGCGTGCGTGCTCTCCAGAATGAACCAGGCGCTGTATATGTTTGTATTCTTTTATCAACGGTTTTCGCCATACGATGTTAAGGTGGAAGAGTGAACAACAAATGTTTAACCTTACTACGACGCTGTCTTCATTGACTCCGGTTTAACTTGGTGTTTAGTCAGAGTTTCAACACTCTGCACAAGAACACTACAGTGATCGCAATATCATCAAGTTCACATTGAAATTTGAGAGGGAAAAAAATAAAATCCAACCTGTCGGTATTTCAGTGAAATAAAGGAAATTACAATGGCATGAGAGGAAAACTGGCTGAAGTTGACTGGAAAGGGACTTTTTCAGGAAGGGCAGCAGAGCAGCAATAGCTGTAGTTTCTACGAAAAATGAAGGAAGCACAAGACAGATATATTCAAACTAAGCAGAAGTTTTCAAAGGGATTAAGGACACTACCATGGCTGACAAATGATGTCAGAGCCAAAGTAAAGCAAAAGAGAGGGCATACAAGGAAGCCAGAGCTAGTGGGAAGATAAAGGATTGGAAAGCTTTTAAAAACTTGCAGAAGGAAGCTAAGAATGTCATTAGGAAGGAAAAAATGAATTATAAAATGAAGCTGATGACTAATATAAAAGAAAATACTAATTTTTTTAAGTATATAAAGAGTAAAAGAGAGTCAAGGGTAGATATAGAACCAATACAAAATGATGCTGGACATATTGTAATGTGAGATGCAGAGATGGCAGAGGAACTGAATGTGTATTTTGCATCAGTCTTCACAGTGGAAGATGTCTGCAGTATACCGGACATACAAGAGTGTCAGGGAAGTGAAGTTTGTGCAGTGAAAATTACGACTGAGAGCGTGCTCAGGAAGTTTAATGGTCTGAGAGTGGATAAATCTCCTGGACCTGATGGAATACACCCTTGGGTTCTGAAGGAAGTAGCTGGAGAGATTGCAGAGGCATTAATGATGATCTTTCAAGAATCTACAGATTCTGGCATTGTACCAGGTGACTGGAAAATTGCAAATGTTACTCCACTATTTAAGAAGGGTGCGAGACAGCAGAAAGGACCTGTTCGCCTGACATCAGTGGTTGGGAAGTTGTTGGAATCGATTGTTTGGGATGAGATTACAGAATACCTGGAGGCACATAACAAGATAGGCCAAAGCCAGCATGGTTTTTGGAAAAGAAACTCTTGTCTGACAAACCTACTGCAATTCTTTGAGGAAATTACAAGCAGGGTAGACAAAGGAGATTCAGTAGACGTGGTGTGCTTGGATTTTCAGAAGGCCTTTGACAAGGTGCCGCACATGAGGCTGCTTAGCAAGATAAGAGCCCATGGAATTACAGGGAAATTACTAGCATGTGTGGAGCATTGGGTGGTCAGTGGAAAACAGAGTGGGAATAAAGGGATCCTATTCCGGCTGGCTGCCAGTTACCAGTGGAGTTCCACAGGGGTTGGTATTGGAACCGCTGCTTTTTACGATGTATGTCAATGACATGGACTATGGTATTAATGAATTTGTGGCCAAATTTGCCAATGATACAAAGATAGGTGGAGGAGCGAGTAGTACTGAGGAAACAGAGAGCCTGCAGAGAGACCTAGATAGTTTAGGGGAATTGGGAAAGAAGTGGCAAATGAAATACAATGCTGCAAAGTGTATCGTCATGCACTATGGTGGAAGAAATAAATGAGCAGACTATTATTTAGATGGGGAGAGAATTCAAAATGCAGAGGTGCAAAGCGACTTGGGAGCCCTTGTACAAAATACCGTAAGATTAGCCTCCAGGTTGAGTTGGTTGTGAAGAAGATGGATAAAATGTTGGCGTTCATTGCTAGAGGTATAGAATATAACAGCAGACATGTGATGTTGAGGCTACATAAGGTACTCGTGATATCACACTTGGAGTATTGTGTGCAGTTTTGGGCTTCTTATTTTAGAAAGGATATACAGACATTGGAGAGGGTTCAGAGAAGATTCACAAGAATGATTCAGGAATGAATGGGTTATCATATGAGGAACATCTGGCAGCTCTTGGGCTGAGTTCAGGAGAATCAGGGGGATCTCATAGAAACATTCTGAATGTGAAAAAGCCTGAACAGATTAGTACGGCAAAGTTAATTCCCTTGGTAGGCGATTATAGTACAAGAGGACACGACTTCAGGATTGAAGGACATCCATTTAGATCTGAGATGTGTAGAAATTACTTTAGTCAGAGGGTGGTAAATGTGTGGAACTTTTTGCCATGAGTGTCTGTGGAGGCCAAGTCATTGAGTGTATTTAAGGCAGAGATAGACAGGTTCTTGATTAGCAAGGACATCAAAGCGTATGGGGTGAAGGCAGGGGAGTGGGGATGACTGGAAGAATTGAATCAGCCCATGATTGAATGGCAGAGCAGACTTGATGGGCCGAATGGCCTACTTCTGCTCATATACCTTATGGTCTTATGGACAATGCTCTACAGTGTGTGGTCTCTGGTCTCCGGCCTAAGCTCTACGATCTGTGTGATACGAATTGTGGTCAATGATGGCCAGTGGCTACTTCTGCTCCATTATCTCATGGTCTTGTCTTAAGGTACTTCATTATGTCTCTCCAAGTTGCACTACTACAAAACTAAGCATTCAACAGATACTTAGCTCAGTGTGCACATGGGCCCTCCTACACCTACAGCACTTTCCCAATGGTCCTCAGCACTGGTCATGATCACAGTGTGAAGATGAGCCCCAGAGACAAAGGAAGCCAGCCAGTCTCTCGCACGTTCTATTATACCCCTAAGGGAATTGGAACCGGTCATCGGTGCCGTGGCACTCATGACAACGAATAGGAAAGAGCTGCTGCATCCTTTGAACGGTCCAATTGATGACTGGCACGGCAGAAGTGGCTTTCATCTGACAAGTAAACTAACCCTTTGCCTTACAGTTGGTTGAGGTTGCTACACTGGGCATCAGATGCTGACTGTCTATGCCTCTCCTAATCTTCAAAACTTATATCAGACCCCCTTGAGCCTGCGAAGCTGTCAAGAGAACAACCACATTTGTCCAATAGTCCCTTAAAGTTCATACCATCTAATCCAAGTAGCAGTCTGTTCCACACCTATTCTCCACATCTACAAACTCTTCCTATAACAGGACAAACAGAACCGCACAGAATACCCCAAGAGTGCATCGATGTCAAAGAAGAGTTTGCAAAAGAGTCCGGCCCTGTGGCTCAGAAGGGAGGGAAAAGAAGAGAAAGGCAGTAGTGATAGAGGACTTTATAATTTGGGGGTCAGGCAGTCAGTTCTCTGGACACAGGAAAAAAACTCAGATGGTAGTTTGCCTCCCAGGTGCCAGGGTCCGGGATGTTTCAGATTGCGCCCACGATACCTGCAGTGGGAGGGAGAACAGCCAGAGGTCGTAGTACATATTGGTACCAATGACATAGGTAGGAAAAGGGAAGACGTCCTAAGAACAGACTACAGGCAGTTAGGAAGGAAGTTGAGAAGCAGGACCACAAAGGTAGTATTTCACAATCACTGCCTGTGCCACGTGACAGTGAGTACAGGAATAGATTGTGGTGGAGGATAAAAGCGTGGCTGAGGGATTGGAGCAGGGGGCAGGGATTCAGATTTCTGGATTATTGGGACCTCTTTTGGGGCAGGTGTGACCTGTACAAAAAAGAACGGGTTCCACTTGAATCCCAGAGGGACCAGTATCCTGGCGGGGAGGTTTGCTAAGGCTACTGGAGAGAGTTTAAACTAGAATTGTTGGGAGGTGGGAACCAAGCTGAGGAGACTGGGGAAGAGACGCTTGGCTCACAAATAGAGAAAGCTTGGAGACAGTGTGTGAGGTGTCACGTGACCAGCAACAATGAGTATAGAATTGAGTCAGGTTTTATAAACAAACGTAAACATTTGTTAAACTCTGCTCAACAGTAGCAAAAGGTATTCAAATAACTAACTTAACCGGAAGTTAACTGCTATACAGCAAATCTGGAACAGTTCTTGATATGGTAAATTCGAACACAGTCTTAAAGTGGTTTATACAGTCAGTAAGGAGAGACCTCTCTGGAAACGGATTTCTTTGAAGACGTGACATTACTGCCACTGTCCAACGGATTCACGATGAAGGAAATAAAATAGCTTAAAGGAACTGACCTTTTCCTGGAGAGTGAACACTGCGCAAACCTTCCTGATCTTGCAGGAGTTATCTCACTATTCTTGAATGAAGATTCAATAAGGTCAATCCTTCATGAAAGCGCTGAACGACTCCAACTTCACACAATCCTTCAGGTTCCCGTACTTTGGTAAGGTCTTCACTCTCCAATACTAGACTTACAATAGAAAGTAAAACTCCACCTTAAAATGAAACTGAGTCATGAGACAAATACGTAGCATAACGGAGTAACTGATGAACTGAACTGCATAACAAGGGTTTTCCCGTTATATACCTGTTGGGAATATGTCATCACGTGACCTCACACTGGCGGGAAAATTACATCACTCCACCATCACAAGACCATTACATTATGCTCACAAGATACTCAATTACATCATGTTCATAAGACAGTCACAAGATGCCCATGAGGGATGTAACATAGGGAGGATAAGCAGGTGATAGAGAAAGAATGCACTCAGAATGATGGTTTGAGATGTGTCCATTTTAATGCGAGGAGTATTATGAACAAAGCGAATGAGCTTAGAGCGTGGATCAGCACTTGGAGCTATGATGTTGTGGCCATTACAGAGACTTGAATGGCTCAGGGATGGGAATGGTTACTTCGAGCGCCAGGTTTTAGATGTTTCAGAAAGGACAGGGAGGGAGGCAAAAGAGGTGGTGGCGTGGCATTGTTGATCAAAGATAGTGTCACGGCTGCAGGAAAGGAGGGAGTCATGGAGGGGATTCTATCTCCTTTACCATAGCATTGGAGAGGGATAGGAACAGACAAGTTAGGGAAATATTTAATTGGAGTAAGGGGAAATATGAGGCTATCAGGCAGGAACTTGGAAGCATAAATTGGAAACGTTCTCAGGGAAACGTACAGAAGAAATGTGGCAATTGTTCAGGGGATATTAGCGTGGGGTTCTGCATAGGTTCGTTCCAATGAGACAGAGAAAGGATGTTAGGGTACAGGAATCGTGATGTACAAAGGCTGTTGAGGATGCCATCGTCTACCTGCTGAACCGTGTCTATGCCCACCTGGACAAGCCAGCGAGCACTGTGAGGGTCATGCTTTTTTACTTCTCCAGTGTGTTCAACACCAGCCGCCCTGCTCTGCTGGGGGAGAAGCTGACAGCGATGCAGGTGGGTGCTTCCCTGGTATCGTGGATTCTTGATTACCTGACTGGCAGACCACAGTATGTGTGCTTGCAACATTGTGTGTCCGACAGAGTGATCAGCAGCACTGGGGCTCCACAGGGGACTGTCTTGTCTCCCTTTCTCTTCACCATTTACAACTCGGACTTCAACTACTGCACAGAGTCTTGTTATCTTCAGAAGTTTTCGGATGACTCTGCCATAGTTGGATGCATCAGCAAAGGAGATGAGGCTGAGTACGGGGCTACAGTAGGAAACTTTGTCACATGGTGTGAGCAGAATTACCTGCAGCTTAATGTGAAAAAGACTAAGGAGTTGGTGGTAGACCTGGGGAGAGCTAAGGGACTAGTGACCCCTGTTTCCATCCAGGGGGTCAGTGTGGACATGGTGGAGGATTACAAATACCTGGGGATACGAATTGACAATAAACTGGACTGGTCAAAGAACACTGAGGCTGTCTACAAGAAAGGTCAGAGCCGTCTCTATTTCCTGAGGAGACTGAGGTCCTTTAACATCTGCCAGACGATGCTGAGGATGTTCTACGAATCTGTGGTGGCCAGTGCTATCATGTTTGCTGTTGTGTTCTGGGGCAGCAGGCTGAGGGTAGCAGACACCAACAGAATTAACAAACTCATTCGTAAGGCCAGTGATGTTTTGGGGATGGAACTGGACTCTCTGACGGTGGTGTCTGAAAAGAGGATGCTGTCTAAGTTGCATGTCATCTTGGTCAATGCCTCCCATCCACTACATAATGTACTGGGTGGGCACAGGAGTACACTCAGCCAGAGACTCATTCCACCGAGATGCAGCACAGAGCGTCATAGGAAGTCATTCCTGCCTGTGACCATCAAACTTTACAACTCCTCCCTTGGAGGGTCAGACACCCTGAGCCAACAGGCTGGTCCTGGACTTATTTCATAATTTACTGGCATAATTTACATATTACTATTTAACTATTTATGGTTCTATTACTATTTATTATTTATGGTGCAACTGTAATGTAAACCAATTTCCCCCGGGATCAATAAATTATGACTATGACTATGACTATGGCTATATAGTCAATAAGAAAAGAAGAGCTTACGAAAGGTTCAAGCAACTAGGTAATGATAGAGATCTAGGTTATAAGGCTAACAGGTCGGAACTTAAGAATGAAATTAGGAGAGATAGAAGGGGCCATGAGAAGGCCTTGGTGAACGGGATTAAGGTAAACCCCAAAGCATGCTATAAGTATGTGAAGAGCAAGAGGATAAGACATGGGAGAATAGGACCAATCAAGTATGACTGTGGAAAAGTGTGTATGGACCTGGAGGAGATGGCAGAGGTACTTATTGAATACTTTGCTTCAGTATTCACTATGGAAAAGGACCTTAGTTATTGTTGGGATGACTTGCAGCAGACTGAAAAGCCTGAACATGTAGATATAAAGAAAGAGGATGTGCTGCAGCTTTTGGAAAGCGTCAAGTTGGATAAGTCACTGGGACTGGAAGGGATGTACCCCAGGAAACTGTGGGAAGCGAGGGTGGAGATTGCTGAGCCTCTGGCCATGATGTTTGCATCACCACTGAAGACAGGAGAGGTTCCGGAGGATTGGAGCATTGCAGATGTTGTTGCCTTATTCAAGAAAGGGAGTAGGTATAGCCCAGGAAATTATGGACCAATGAGTCTTACTTCAGTGGTTGGTAAGTTGATGGAGCAGATCCTGAGAGGCAGGATTTATGAACATTTAGAGAGGCATAATATGATTAGGAATAGTCAGCATCGCTTTGAAAAGGCACGTTGTGTCTTAAGAGCCTGATTTAATTTTTTGACGATGTGACTAAACACATTGATGAAGGAAGAGCCGTAGATGTAGTGTATATGGATTTTAGCAAGGCATTTGATAAGGTACCCTATGCAAGGCTTATTGAGAAAGTAAGGAGGCATGGGATCCAAGGGGACATTGCTTTATGGATCCAGAACTGGCTTGCCCACAGAAGGCAAAGGGTGGTTGTAGATGGGTCATACTCTACATGGAGGCTGGTGACCAGTGGTGTGCCTCACGGATCTGTTCTGGGACTCCCCTACTCTATGTGATTTTAATAAATGATGTGGATGAGGAAGTGAGGGGATGGGTTAGTAAATTTTCTGATGACACAACAGTTGGTGTTGTGGATAGTGTGGAGGGCTGTCAGAGGTTACAGCGCGACATTGATAGGATGCAAAACTGGGTTGAGAAGTGGCAGATGGAGTTGTATCCAACTAAGTGTGAGGTGGTTCACTTTGGTAGGTCAAATATGAGGGCAGAATATAGCATTAATAGTAAGACTCTTGGCAGTGTGGAGGATCAGAGGGATCTTGGGGTCCGAGTCCACAGGACACTCAAAGCTGCTATGCAGGTTGACTCTGTTGTTAAGAAGGCATACGGTGCATTGGCCTTCATCAATCGTGGGATTGAGTTGAAGAGCTGAGAGGTAATGTTGCAGTGCAATAGGACCCTGGTCGGACCCTACTTGGAGTATTGTGGAAACCATAGAAAGGGTGCAGAGGAGATTTACAAGGATGTTGCCTGGATTGGGGAGCAAGCCTTATAGATTGTGTGAACTCGGCCTTTTCTCCTTGGAGCGACGGAGGATGAAAGGTGACCTGACAGAGTTGTACAAGATAATGAGAGGCAATGACTGTGTGGATAGTCAGAGGCTTTTTCACAGGGCTGAAATAGCTGGCACGCAAGGGCATAATTTCCAGGTGCTTGGAAGCACGTACAGAGGAGATGTCAAGGGTAAGTTTTTCACGCAGAGAGTGGTGAGTGTGTGGATTGGGCTGCCGGTGGCGGTGGTGGAGGCGGAAACGATAGGGTCTTTTGAGAGACACCTGGATGGATACATGGAGCTCAGAAAAGTAGAGGACTATGGGTAAACCTAGGTAATTTCTAAGGTAAGGACATGTTCGGCACAGCTTCGTGGGCCGAAGGGCCTGTATTGTGCTGTAGGTTTTCTATGTTTCTATGTTTCTATCTCTTTATTAGCTGTTTAAACTCTGTACTGATTGGACACGGATAGTTATCTGCTTGCTGTTTTATGGTGGCCGACTGGTTTAAAATAGATGAAATTGGAGTGTTCTATGTGATGAAATACCTGGAATTATTCCAGGATATTGCGCGTTAGTAAAATACTAGATTTTTTTTTTCTGTTTCACTTAATAAAGAAATGACCACTTGCACATATTTTCCTGTTATATACAGACTCGTATTGATGTGTGACTCTGTAAGTAAGAGACAGATATCCTGAAATAATCATCTCCTGTATAGACTCCCGATGCTATTCTAGTCCTGTCTTCTTGCGAAAATTACCATTCTTTATTGTCAGATTCTTTTCCTGGGTGAATTTTTGTAACAACGTGAGCGAAAATTTTCAGAAAAGAAAATACCCACTGGGACAAAGTATCTTTGTTATCTGCTTATCTGCTTCGATGTCGACATTATCAATTGTACCAGCAATCCAATCATCTTTTGTCCGCTTTCATCCCATTGATCAAATGAAATGCGAAAACACGTCAAAATATCTGCGAGCAAAGTCCACCACTGGTATTTGGAGACAGATTGTTTTTTGTTTTTAATTTTTTCCATTATTCCTTCCAATGCAAATTATTTGGTTATATCAAACAATGCTTATGTTAAACAGAGGAGTACTCGTAATTTCCACTTGATCCAATACCGATTTTCTCGAGAACTATAAATGAATAAGATCTATCCGCACCGCTTGTTTTCAAACATGGCTCAAAAATGGCAAAATCTAAACAAGGTACGTGTTGAGTGTTTGCATCAATGGACTATGCGTGGACATATTGCTCTGTGACAATATAGTCTCAAGTTTGAATATAATATCATTATGAATATTCAGCATCTACATGCGTCTTCTGAGAAAATTACTCTTTTCACTATCCGGGCTCGGTTCCCGGAGAAAGTGACACGCACCGAGGTGATTTGCTGATAACTGGTGGCAACACCAACATAATCTCTCCAAACTAGATGAGCTGAAACAATTATAATTCCTCAGAATCTTTTGGCAATGATTAAAATGAATACGTCGATTGGCAGAAGGTGGAACAAGGGTAGGTATTGTGCACTAATGTGACATCAGCACTCAGCCTCCCGGAAACTCATTATTCGTCCATCTCCACACAATACATCACTCAGACTTGAGAGAATGCAGGGTTACCATTACTACATTCATCATGGCGAACTTTCTTTTGACATCTTGGCGCAGGCCACAGCCGGTAGTCGTTGACAGACAAAGTGAAAACATTAACTCACCAACATATAGCATGTAAGAGTTCAGTTTGAACATATTCTACCAAAATGCCAGGGCGTGTTCAAGCCACTGAGATTTTAGTACAGTATTTGAAGGTTGAACAGTTAGTGACATTTGTGGGAATAAATGGTGTCTAATTATAGTTGTAGCATCCTGATATTGAGTGTGAAAAGTAGTTAATGTTCTAAACTTATCATGGCATAATAACACATATCAAACGGATGCAAATCTTGTGTAAAGAAACAACATCAAGAGCATTCTCGTGTCATGGATATTCCAGATGCAGGAACTGTCACTGGTTGAGCTCAATCTCCAGGATTTTGGACATGAAAACAAGTGACATCCCTACGATCCATCGACAAGGTCGAGCGGTTACTTTTACAGTGTATCTGAGGTGATCATCCAAAGTAGATTTCAATATATGGTGCCTTGAAAAAGTACGGTACTCAGCCCCAGCGCTTTGTTGATATAAATGAATTTTACAACCAGTGATTTTGCTAAATTTAACTAAGATTTTTTATTTCTGAAGCACATGCTCCTTCTCCCCCACCCCGCAAAAACTGGCAAAATTTTAAAGAAAGGAAGTATTAAAAATTCAAAATTGAAGTGTCGGCAGTTCAAAAGTATTCATCCCCCTTTGTGCACTACATAGTTGAGCCACCTCTCGTAGCTATTAACAGTCAGTAATCTTTTTGATAAGTCTCCAGTAACTTTACACAATGTGATGGAGCAAGATTTGCCCATTCCTCCTTGCAAATTGCTCCATCAAGTGTCAGTGGGCGACAATCTTGAGGACTTGCCAGAGATGTTCGATCGGATGAAGGTCAAGACTCTAAATGGGCCACGGAAGGGCATCAATTTTCATCATTTGAAGCCACTCCATGGTTGCTTTGGCAGTGTGCTTTGGATCGTTGTCCTGCTGAAAGACGAACTTCCTCCATAGTTTAAGCTTTCTGTCAGAGGCTATCAGCTTTTTATCCAGGATCTCTCTGTATTTAGCAGCATTCATCTTTCCATCAACTCTGACCTGATTTCCAATCCCTGCTGCTGAGAAGCATCCCCATAACATGATGCTACCTCTACCATACTTTACATGGTGCTATCTGACTGATGCGACATTGAATCGGGCAACATGAAGATAATGAAGACTGAGCTGCACTGAATATGGACTCTTTCAATTCTATGTTCTTTTTAAATTGTTTAATATTCTGTGTTTATGATCGTTCTTTCTTGTTGCTGTTTGCATGATTTGTTTTTAGCGCGTCTGTGTGTGTGGTGGGGGGGGGTGTTGAAAGGGGCCCATGATTTTTCTTGTTTCGTGGCCGTCTGTGGAGAAGGCAAATCTCAGGGTTGTATATTGCATATATACTTTGATAATAAATGTACTTTGAATCATTTGAAACTTGAATGTCCTGCTGACTACATCACTTGAAAAACAAAATGGTGTGATAAAGAGCACCGAGTGATGTGTGTAGATACCACAGAAACTTTAAAAGTTTCAATTTGAGGGAAGACATAAAATACTGCAGATGCTGGAATCGGGAATAATAGACAATCTTCAGAGGAACTTGGCGATTCCCGTAACATTGAAATTTCCTTCTACCCACAGATGCTGTTAGACCCACTGAGTTGCTTAAGCAGGTTATTGTTTTGAGGGAAGAATCGATTATTTAATGCTGCATTCTACGAGACAAAGGCTGTGGAGTGGCATTCTCGCTGAAGGCGAAAGTCGAATTCAAATGAAGGAATTACTTCTGTAAAGAAGAGTACAAACGCCGGGGATGTGGCTTTCAGCGAACATGGTAATGATAGTTTTAGTCCTAAAGCAACTGACCAAAAGGTAAGAGGATAATGGAGGGTAGTGATCTGTTCATGCAGAACAATTTACTGATCTGGATCACAGTGGGTAATGATGGGTGAGGCATGACGTATAAAGAATGGAAAAGCAAACATTTGAAAGTGTCTTATGAAAGCGTCAGTGACATGGACATGCTGTTGATAATTGAAGCTGATTGGTGCTTCTATATTGACCAGCACGAACAGGAAGGAATGAATACCTCTTCATAAACTGTGAATATTCAATGGTTCTGCTTCATTAATTTCTGTGATTTTAGTAATTTCTTGTTTACAACTGCTGTAACTTCAAGAGTGAACATGTTGTTTTCGCATTAGTCATATAATTACAGGGAAAATAGAGAAATATTTCCAATATGCGTGAAGAAGATACATTTTCGTGGATTGTGCCTTTTAAAAGATCTCATTAAATTGTTCTCTTTTATTTCCAGAAAATGATAAACCTTCAATGCAGAATTTGATTTTTTTTCAGAGATCAGCAAAAATATTTTATATCATAGCAGGTGAGGTGATTCGTGTTGTTTATCATTCTGTTCATTATTCACAACACAATTATTCCGTTATTTCCGTGAATATAGGTCCATAATTCTTTGAAAGTCATCTCACAGGTAGATAAGCTCATAAAGAGGGCTTTGGGCAATTTGGCTTTCATAAATCCAAGTATTAAGCACACAGAGTTGAGATGTTATGTTGAATTTGTGATAAGATATTGGTGAGGCCTAATTTGGAATTTTGGTAAAATTCAGGGCACTTACCTACATGAACGATTTCAATAGGATTAAAAGATTATAGAGAAAATTTACAAGGGTGTTGCCAGGATTTGAGGACTTGAATTATAGGGAAAGTTTGAATAGGTTAGGGCTTATTCCATGGAGTGTAGAAGAATGAGGGAAGATTTAATAGAAGTATACAAAGTTGTGAGGGGTATAGATAGGGTAAATACAAGCTGCTTTTCCCACTGAAGTTGGTTGAGACTAGAACTAGAGACCATGGGTTAAGAATGAAAGATGAAACATTTAAAGGGAACATAAGAGGGAAATTATTCAGTCAGAGAGTGGTGAGAACGTTGAACAAGCTGCCTGCAGGAGTGGTGGATGTAGGTTCATTTTCAACATTTAAGAGAAGTTTGCATAAGTACATGGATGGTTGTGTGGGTATGGAGGGCTACCATCCAGGTGCAGTTTGATGAGACTAGGCAGAATATTAGTTTAACACAGGCTAGATGTGTCAAAGGGCCTGTTTCTGTGCTGTTGTGCTCTGTGACTCTGATTCTGTCAGATTATTACATGATACATCAAGGTAGAACAAGGCAAAACAACAAAAAAAATTAATGAAGTGGAACGGCTACAGGGAAAGTGCAGCACAGGTAGGCAACAAGGTGCAAGAAGATATGATGTCGAAGCTCTCCTTGAGTTTGATAATAGATGGTTTCAGGCATTTCTATCTTCTGCTCAATGGAAGTGGTAGAGGGAGAATAGCCGGGGTGGGTGACATTTTTGAGCAGCATAGATAAGGTGAAAACCAAGAGTTTTTTTTCCCCAGGATTGGGGAATCAAAAGTTGGTGGACAAAGGTATAGTTCAGAGGGAATGTTTTTATATGGATTCCGAAGGGCTTGTGGAGTCATGTCTGTTGTACTGTGACTGGCTCTGAAACTCAGAGTGAAAGGCTTCCGTAAGTCAGGGTGATAGCGGTAGAAGGCTCGATAGCGTGGGACACAGACAGGAGATTTTGTGGCCTCAGAAGAGAAACTAAGACGGTGTCTTGCTTCCAGGGTGTCAGGGTCAAGGACATTTCTGAGTGGCTGCAGAAAGTACCTGTGGGAGAGGTCACCGTACATGTTGCTACAGAATAGGGGATAATGTACAGCAGAACAAGTATAGGGATTGAGGTAAGAACCCCAAGTGTGTGTCAATATTTACAGTGGGTTCCCGGGTGTGTGTCAGTACTTACAGTGGGTTCCCGGGAGTGTGCCAGTATTTACAGAGGGTTCCTGGGTGTGTACCTGTATTTACAGTGGATCCCCTAGTGCGTGTCAGTATTTACAGTGGGTCCCCGGGTGTGTGTCAGTATTTACAGTGGGGCCCTGGGTGTCAGTATTTGCTGCAGATCCCTGGTGAGTCTGTTGGTTGTTACAGGGAGCACTGTTGAATGTATCATTTTTGTCGACGGGTGTGATTTGTGTGTTGGTGTGTTCTGGTGTTTCTGCAGGTGTGCTGATATTTACGGGATGTCCTGGGGAATGTCAGTATTTATGTGGTGTCTGGCAGTATTTACCAAGGCTCTTCAGGGGGGTGGGGGGCTGTCTGTGTTTACCAAACCCCCTGGAGTGTATCAATATTTACAGGGGCTCCCTGGGTGTGATTCAGTATTTTCAGAGGGTCCACATTGAGTGTGTCCCAGGAAATATGTCAGTATTTATGGTGGATCCCCGTGGTGTGTGTCGGTATTTAGAGGGTCCATGTTGACTGTGTCAGCATTTACAGAGGGTCATTGTCATGGTTTCTCGTTTCTCACAAACGACAAGGAGATACAGAAAACTCATCAAGACATTTTAAACTTTAATTTGCAAATCAAAGCTGAGACAATCAGAAAGCTAGTAGCTGACTGCCCGTCGAGGCTTGTACACAGCATTTTTATAGCAATTTCCTATCTTAGCTACATTATCATATCCAGTCGGCCTGTGATTACATACCATCAATATACCCGCTCTTGACTTTCCACTACTATAATCCTCCCTTTGAGATCCACAGGGTCTCATACAGAGAGAGAGGACTGAGAGTCTATGCACAAAAGCTCAAATATAGTCCCGCATTTACTCCCAAATTTGGGTTAAACTATAGTTTCCTGTGCTTAGGTCTCAAAGTGTTCTCTCCCTACCTCCCTAGGCCGCTGAGCCAAAAACCCGTCCCTTCGGATCTGAGACAGGGAGAAAGACTCAGGAGCCTTCACAGTCGAATCCCCACATACTTCATCTCTCTCCTGTTTGTCTTGTGTGTCTCGTAGACTGTACAAATACATCATCGGTGCTTCTTTCTCCGTAGGGCTCGACCCAATAATTTCCAGGAGCATCGGAAACCGTTTCATTGCAGCACGCACTACAAGCGACTTGAGGCATGGAAGAAAACAGCACAGAATGACCGCACAGCTTAGCAATACAATACCAATGGTTACTGCAATCTTGATCAGCCATGCTCCCCATCCTCCTAGTTTACTATTTAACCAGTCAAAGAACTGGTGTCCAAACCCTGCATTTTGTTTAACTTCCTTTCTTAGATTTTGTGGGATCCTAACAGTCCCATGCCACATCTGCTAAATTAATGGTCTCCAAATCTGCACAAGAGTATTTGAATGTATCATCCCGGGGGGCAGGACTGATCGCCCCCAAGTCATCCCCATTATCTGAAAGAGTACTACCACCCATAACCCCATCCTTAGGGTCTTCGGGCCCATCCTCAGGACCAAAAATTTCCCTTATTACTTGGTCAAATTCCTGCGGTTCAGTGTCAGCTTCTTGTTGCTCTTGTCTGTCCCCTACTGTTTGTTCCTCTTCACCACTTACCTCGGGTGGCCCACCTGACTGTACCTGCGGGATTGCTCTAGTGCAGTGATTGAGAGGATACCAGGTGGAGCGTCCTTCCACTTGTACTGCGGTGGGTGATGCTTTGGTTACTGTAAAGGGCCCTTCCCTTCTGGGTTCGTTCCACTTTCTTCGAAATGCTTGCACGTAGACCTGATCGCCTGGCTTGATTGGTCCTTCCCCTTGATCGATCTCTGGCTCTTTCTGTTTTTCCTGTGCATAAATAGACTTATGTATCATAGTTAATTGCCGCATGTCTTGTTTTAATTCCAATTCCAATTGTTCCAAACTAGGCCCTTTATATGGTCCTCTCCACTGGGGCACTGGCATGGGCCTTCCGGTTAGCATTTCATGCAGTGTTAGACACGTCATCTGATTAGTCTGCATGCGGTAACTCATTAACGCTAACGGTAGTGCATCAACCCAGTTGAGTTTAGTATCTGCACAGATTTTGTTTAGTTTAGTTTTTAAGGTCCCGTTAATTCTTCCCACCATACCCTGCGATTGAGGGTGATACACACATCCAAATCTTTGCTTTATTCTTAGTGCTTGCAGTAGTAACTTGACCACTTTTTGGATGAAAGCTGAACCATTGTCTGAGCTAATTTCTGTCGGTATCCCAAACCTTGAGATCACTTCATTTGTCAGGAATTTCACCACTGTTCATGACCCTTGATCTTTCGAGGGTACTGCCTCTACCCATCTGCTGAATCTGTCGATTACTACCAACATGTATCTTTTCCCTCTTACTGTTTTTTATCATGTCTACGTAGTCAATCACTAGGTGTTTAAATGGCCCTTCAGGTACGGGTATATGACCTATTGGGGTTGTAATTCTTTTCCGAACATTATTCTGCGCGCATACCTTGCACTGTGACAATACATGGTCTACTGAAGCCTGTAAATAAGGCGACCAAAATCCATCCTTTTTTATTTTCCTTATCCCCCTTGCACAATGATCCATCCCATGTGCTTCTGAAATCAGGATAGTCAGTAAACGGGTGGGTGCTACCAATAGGCCATCTTCCGTGGTCCATAGGCCTTCTGGGTTCTGCTTGGCCCCCGCCTTCGTCTCCACAGTGTTTGTTCTGCCTTTCCCTGTATTTCAATTAGGTCCTCTACCATAGGTTCTGGCTCTAGACTTACCTGGGGTGCAATAACAGCGGATGTTCACCCAGACGCTTTCCTGGCTGCTTCACCTGCAGCTTGATTTCCCTTTGTTACTGCATCGTTTCCTTTTTTATGTGCCTGGCATTTTACTATAGCCAGTGCTTTAGGTTTCATCAGTGCTTTTATTAGATCTAAAATCTCCTGACAGTGCTGTATGGGATCTCCATTGCTCTTTTTAAAGCCTGTCTGTTTCCACACTGCCCCAAACAAATGACACACTCCATGAACATATGCTGAATCTGTATAGATATCTACTTTCTCTCTTTCCATCATTTCACACGCTGCCGTCAAAGCTCTGATTTCCGCTAGCTGGGCGGAGCACGGTTGGGGACACGCCTCTATTCTGATGACCTTGAAGTCTGCCTGATCCTGTTGCACTACTGAGAACCCTGCGTGATTCCCATCGTGATCCCTGTAACAAGAGCCATCTACGAACAGGACCTTTTTATCTTCGTCCTCTAATGGTTCTGATCGTAAATCTGCTCTCAATTTAGCGAATGTTATTGTTTTCCCTACACAATCATGGGGTTCTCCTTCGTACCCTAAAGGGACATAATCAGCTATGTTAACTGGTGGTGCATGTCTGTATAGTTATATCTGGAAATGTCAGTAACATCTGATATGCTGCTATCCTGGCTGGTGTCAACACGAATTTCCCTCTTTCCAGTAATTCTGCTACCTTGTGGTGTGTGTACAGAATCACAGGATAGCCCACGTTACGGATGATGCCTTTTCATATGCATAGTATAGAGCCGCCAATCCCTGATAACAAGGTGGGTACCCCTGAGCCACCTCATCCAGTTTCGCACTGTAGTATGCTATCGGTTGCTTTGCTTTACCTGTGCCAGTCTCCTGCATTAGAACTGCCATGGCATAACCTTCCAGTCGGTTGGATACGTACAGATGAAAGGCCTTCTCGTAGTCAGGCAAAGCTAATGCTGGGGCTGACTGCAATTCCTGCTTTATAGTATTGAAAGCCACTTCTGCCTCCTCATTCCACTGTAGATTACTCCTCAAGCTTGTATGTCCTGCTTCCTTCATTATTTTCCTTAGTGGCGTTACAATTTCAGCATATTCCCCAATCCAATCTGAACTATGTCCTGTCAGTCCCAGAAATGTCATCATCTGTCTCACTGTCTGACTGTCTGGGGCTTGGAAGCTTTAGTTATAGCCTCAATTTGATCCGGCGCTATTGCCTTCGCTTCCTTGGATATCACTCTACCTAGGTATTCTACCTGTTGCTTGCAAAATTGCAGCTTCTTTCTAGATACCTTATGCCCTCCATGCGCCAGTCTCTCTAAAAAGGTTATGGTATCCTGTTCACACTGTCCCTCACTTTCGGAGCAAATCAACAAATCATCCACATACCGTATCAATGTACTTTCCAACGATATGCCCTCTAAGTCCGCCTTTAACACTTGATTAAATACGTGTGGTGAATGTTTAAATCCTTGAGGCATTCTAGTGTAGGGATACTGGTTGTCTCTGTATGTAAATGCAAATAGGTACTGACACTGATCTGCCAGGGGAACGCTGAAAAAAGCCGAACACAAATCAATCACTGAAAAATAGTCTGCCTCTGGTGGAACATTAGTCAAGAGCATGTGTGGGTTGGGAACTACCGCTGGCCAGTCCCCCACTACCTTATTCACCGCTCGCAAGTCATGTGCCAGTCTCCATTTAGATTTATCCGCTTTAAGGACAGGTAGTGGGGTATTACATGGGCTGTCTGTCCTTAAGTACTCCTGCCTCCAGTAGCCCCTGTATCGTTAGCGCTATTCCCTCTTCTGCCTCTGGTTTCAAGGGATATTGTGGTCTCCTGGGTGGAACTGCTCCCTTTTTCAGCTTTATTTCTACTGGACTGGTTGTTCTTATTCTCCCTACATCTGTGTCATGTTGTGACCACAGAATAGATGGTAACCTATCTAGCCTGTTATCTCTCTGCTGGTCTCCCTCCTTTCCCAATAACGTCAGGTGTGGTTGGGGAGTTACTTCGACCTCCTTTTTTGTTCCTACTATATCTATATCTATCTCTATTTTAAAATAGTTGTTGTCTCCCGATACCTACACCTGTGGCATAATTTTTCTCCACACCGCTACGGTTCCAGTGTGCTTTACGAAGTGTCCTAGGTCTTTAGACTGATGTCTCTCATTTACCAGCAGCGCTATGTGGGGCTCAGCTTCCAGTATCCTGTACCATTTCTCCAAGAAGGTATTCCACCTGACTTGCAGGGCTGCCCCTTGTCTCCCAATTATTATAGCTTCTCCTGTTAGGTGCTGCCGGTTGCCTGCCTCCTTGTGCCATCTCTCCTCTAACTCTTTGTTCTGAGTTTCGTCAAAAAGCACTGTGCAATGTAACTTGGGTTTGGGCGCTACAGCCTGGAGCAATATAGCCTGCACGCCCTTTTTCCATTTTTCCCAGATCTGATCTTCTATGTCTCCTATCCAGAAGACATTAGCTTTCTTGACTTCCCGCACTAGTAATTGAGAATTTACTCTTTCCACACTCAACCCACTTCTGGTACATTCTAATTTTAATTTTAGTTTCAATAGAGCATCTCTGCCTAGCAAATTCATCGGCGTTCCTTTGGACACTAATATCAGCAAAACTATTCCTTTGCTGCCCATCCTTAATCTCACTGGAGCTGTACATTGTGTCAACTGTGTTTTTCCCGAGAACCCTACAGTCTTAATAAATTTTCCTGACATGGGAAGGTGAAGGGCATACTGCGGCTGTACGCAAGTATACGTGGCTCCAGTATCTATCATCATTGGTGTCAGCTGCCCTTCTAACACAACCTGAACAATGGGTTCCTCTTCTGCCTCCCCTGTTATCACTGGGTAGTGTCCTTTCCCACCTGGGTTCTCTGGGCACCCCTAATGTCTTGCATAGGGGTTCACAGGTCCACTTGGCCCTGTGGGGACTGGTCCTTGGCTAGACTGTGGTTCCCATCTCATTGGTTCCCACTGGTACGTGACGGCCCATGGCTTACGTGGGCAGTCCCTTCTCATGTGTCCTAGCCGGTTACATCCCCAGCACAATCTCTGTATCTCTCTTTCCCCTTGTTTCCTTACTGGCCCTCTTTGTCCATAACCTCTCTGCCCCCCTCCTTGGGATTTTCAGTCCTGTCTGTGCTGCTGTTTAAATTTATCCTGTCCCTGATAGGGCATTTGTGGAAAAGCTCCCCCAAAGATGTTTATTATTGGCATGGGGTTTTCTGGGCTCTGTCTTACGGCACGACCAGTCCCTCCATATAATGGCATTTCATTCTTTTCAACGACTGTTCTTAAATCGGTCACTGCTGGCAGCATCTTCTTGCCTTTCCTTTTTCCTTTTTAAGTTCTTCAAGCTGCATTTGTATCAGCTTTCTTTGCACTTCTTCTTGCTGCTCAGTCAACTTTCGTTGGTCTTTTCAATATTTTTCGACCACATGGACCACGTGGTCCCTGAATTCCTGTGGGCTCGTTGACATCAGTCCAACCACTTCCTCAAGTTTCGACGTAACTTGGGGAGGCATCGCATCCAAAACAGTATTTTGGAACATCACAGTCATAAACGGGTTGCCTTCCACCTCTTGTTCAGTTTCCAGTCTCCACCTTTTCAACTGATTTCTATATAGGCTGCTGGATTTTCAATGTCTCCCAAGTGGATCCCCTTTCATGGCTTTGGGGTCCGTTTTGGGTGCATAGAGCTCCCTGAGGGCCCCCCATACCCTCTGCCTCACTGTGTCAAATCTGGCCCCGTCAATCAGTGTGCTGTCCGCATTCTGTATGCCAGCCACTTCCATCAGCTCTTGTAGTTTGGAGGTTCCCATCAGCCTTATCAGCAGCACCTTCAAATCTCCCATAGCCAACATTCGTCCCGTGGTCTCTTCCTCAAAGGCCCTAATCCACTTCCCTGCACCCTCATGTAGGCTGGGCAGGGTGTTTTTCAGCCCTTCCAGGTCCTGGGATCACCAAGGAATATACTGTACTTGTCCCGATCCTTTTACTAACAATGGCATCATTCTCCCTTTCCCACATCTCCTGACTCTGCTCCTCGCCTGACTCCCCATCTGTTTCTGAGCACATTTTTACTGGCTGCCACATGATTCTTTCCGGGATTTCCTTTCTCCCTTGGCCTCCTCGTGGAGTTCTTCCTTTCTGCCTTGAGCTAGCATTTGCTTGGGCCCATGTGAAATCCTCAAACTCCCCTTGGAAATCCAGTCTCCGCTGTAATTTCCTAATCTCTCCCTCTGTTTCTAATATCTGCCTTTTCACTCTCTCTTTTTCCCCTTCAAGGCTCCTATCTCCTATCCTCTGCCTACACTCTCCTGCACCCTCTCTTTCACTACTTAACTCTTGCTCTCCCGACAAGTCACCTTCTGCTCTGGCCTGTTCAGTTCCGTGCCCATATAACAAAGATTTCTCTTCATCCCTTTTCGCTTTTAATTCCTGTAACCCTTTGATCTCTTCTTCTATTTCCCTTTTCTCCTGTTCTATCTTTGTCCTGTCTTCTATTACCTTCCGTAGTTCCTCCTGCTCCTTTTCGTGATTCTTTCTTTCCTGCTCAGTATCCCAGACTTTAATTTCTCCATTTAGATCCAATCTTCCTGTTATCATTGGACACTGCTTAAGGGTTTCTTTCTCATAATAGGGAGGAGGTTTTTCTACGTCTTTCAGGTCTGGGTATAGAGCCGAAGCCGGCTCCCTGTTATGCTTTTCCTTTTCTTTATCAGACTGCTCGTTTTATTTCTCAGTGTCTTTTTTACTTACTATTAATATACTTCCCATCTTTCTTAACCTTTCTCCCTCCATCCTAAAGAGTTTTAACACTTCCATTTCTTGTTCCCTTTTTTCCTCTCTTTTCTTAGATTTATCTTTGGGTTTGTGATTTTTAATTACCGCTTCCATTTCCTCACATAAGCTTACATCAAACGTTCCTTCTCTTGGCCATTTCGTGACCAGTTTTTTAGTTCTTTTTTCCCATTTTTCTGAAATTTCCGTGATCTTACCTTGACACACGGGGAATTTTCTGCTCAATATTTCTACTGCTGTGCCTTTCTCTGTCATGTTGTTCTCTTTTTCCTTTTTTTATGGTATTTTTATAATCTCACTACTTGCGTATTTAATAATACTATTTCTCTAACTCTATTTCTATGCCGAGCCTTATGGTTTATCTCACCAGCGTCTGAATTATCTATTAAACTATCTTATCTCTTACTACGTTCTGCCCGTGCAGACCCCTACTTAGGGCGGTATCCACAGAACCTTTTCCTTTTACACCTCGCCTATGCAGACCCTTACACTGCTTAAGGCGGTATTCACGAGGATTTTTAATTCTCCTTCCCTGCCTGTTCAGACCTTCGTTTCGTGCGAAGCGGTATCCACAGGGACTTACCAACACCACGTGGAATTTTCTTACTTAACGTATTATTACTTTATTCGTACTTACCCCACTGCTGTGCTCTTGATTAATCCTCTGATCCTTTTATCCCCAATTCTGCCAGATTCTTTGGATCGGAGAGACACTTCGGTAGTTGCTTCACACTTCTGAGTCCCCGAGACCCCCCAAAACCAACAGAATTCTTAGTCCGAATTATCGCAAAAAGCGCTCACCTTTTTCCTTTGGGTGCACCCTTAATTCTGTTAGCCCCGTGAGGGTCCCCGAGGGATCGGGAAGCGTCCCAATCTGCCATTCCCTTCCTCGTGGGTCTCTATCCGATCCTGTTCGTGATGCCAATTTTGTCGTGGTTTCTCCTTTCTCACAAACGACAAGGAGACGCAGAAAACTCGTCAAGATGTTTTAAACTTTAATTTGCAAATCAAAGCTGAGACAATCAGAAAGCTAGTAGCTGACTGCCCGTCGAGGCTTGTGTACAGCATTTTTATAGCAATTTCCTATCTTAGCTACATTATCATATCCAGTCGGCCTGTGATCACATATCATCAATGTACCGCTCTCGACCTTCCACTATTGTTTTACTCCCCAACTTAATTATGTCCTAGTTTACATTTTAGACCATATGTCCTCTCATCCCTAACCACAGTTATTTCTTAATTAGTCTTGCATTGCCATACTGCCACATATTTCATCACCTTACTCGCCACCGTTATCTTTCTACTTGGTTTCATTCTAGTTCTCTTCATGAATTAATAGTGAACAAGTCAAAAGTCATGGCGACATAGTGAATACCTTCTATTGAACTAGCAGTGGTTACATAGTAAATATAGAAAATACAATGTGTGCACTTGAGTAAATACTGTCGAGTAAATACTGTAATACATAGAAAATACAATGCATGCATTTGCATTTTCCAATATCATCAGGAAGGGCTTGTGTACTTACAGGAAGTCCCTGTCATTATTTACATAGGGTACCAAGGAGTGTGTCAGTATTTACATGGGCCTATGGACAGAGTGAATTGATGTATAAAGCGAGTCCCTGGGGTGTTCATCAGTATTTACAGATGGTCCTGGAGAGTGTGTCAGTAAGTATAGGGGTCCCTGGGGTGTTTGTCACTGTTTACAGCTGGTCCCCATGAGGTATAGAAACATAGAAACATAGAAAATAGGTGCAGGAGTAGGCCATTCGGCCCTTCAAGCCTGCACCGCCATTTATTATGATCATGGCTGATCATCCAACTCAGAACCCAGCCTTCCCTCCATACCCCCTGACCCCTGTAGCCACAAGGGCCATATCTAACTCCCTCTTAAACATAGCCAATGAACTGGCCTCAACAGTTTGCTGTGGCAGAGAATTCCACAGATTCACCACTCTCTGTGTGAAGAAGTTTTTCCTAATCTCGGTCCTAAAAGGCTTCCCCTCTATCCTCAAACTGTGACCCCTCGTTCTGGACCTCCCCAACATCGGGAACAATCTTCCCGCATCTAGCCTGTCCAATCCCTTTAGGATCTTATACGTTTCAATCAGATCCCCCCTCAATCTTCTAAATTCCAACGAGTACAAGCCCAGTTCATGCAGTCTTTCTTCATATGAAAGACCTGCCATCCCAGGAATCAATCTGGTGAACCTTCTTTGTACTCCCTCTATGGCAAAGATGTCTTTCCTCAGATTAGGAGACCAAAACTGCACACAATACTCCAGGTGTGGTCTCACCAAGGCCTTGTACAACTGCAGTAGTACCTCCCTGCTCCTGTACTCGAATCCTCTCGCTATAAATGCCAGCATACCATTCGCCTTTTTCACCGCCTGCTGTACCTGCATGCCCACTTTCAATGACTGGTGTATAATGACACCCAGGTCTCGTTGCACCTCCCCTTTTCCTAATCGGCCACCATTCAGATAATAATCTGTTTTCCTATTTTTGCCACCAAAGTGGATAACTTCACATTTATCCACATTGAATTGCATCTGCCATGAGTTTGCCCACTCACCCAATCCCTATCCAAGTCACCCTGCATCCTCTTAGCATCCTCCTCACTGCTAACACTGCCACCCAGCTTCGTGTCATCCGCAAACTTGGAGATGCTGCATTTAATTCCCTCATCCAAGTCATTAATATATATTGTAAACAACTGGGGTCCCAGCACTGAGCCCTGCGGTACCCCACTAGTCACCGCCTGCCATTCTGAAAAGGTCCCGTTTATTCCCACTCTTTGCTTCCTGTCTGCTAACCAATTCTCCACCCACACCAATACCTTACCCCCAATACCGTGTGCTTTAAGTTTGCACACTAATCTCCTGTGTGGGACCTTGTCAAAAGCCTTTTGAAAATCCAAATATACCACATCCACTGGTTCTCCCCTATCCACTCTACTAGTTACATCCTCAAAAAATTCTATGAGATTCGTCAGACATGATTTTCCTTTCACAAATCCATGCTGACTTTGTCCGATCATTTCACCGCTTTCCAAATGTGCTGTTATCACATCCTTGATAACTGACTCCAGCAGTTTCCCCACCACCGACGTTAGGCTAACCGGTCTATAATTCCCCAGTTTCTCTCTCCCTCCTTTTTTTTTCCCCGGGGTGTTTGTCACTGTTTACAGCTGGTCCCCATGAGGTATGTCAGAGGGTGTCAGTAAGTACAGGGGTCCCGGGGTGTTTGTCACTGTTTACAGCTGGTCCCCATGAGGTATGTCAGAGGGTGTCAGTAAGTATAGGGGTCCCGGGGTGGTTGTCACTGTTTACAGCTGGTCCCCATGAGGTATGTCAGAGGGTGTCAGTAAGTATAGGGGTCCCGGGGTGTTTGTCACTGTTTACAACAGGTCCCCATGAGGTATGTCAGAGGGTGTCAGTAAGTATAGGGGTCCCGGGGTGGTTGTCACTGTTTACAGCTGGTCCCCATGAGGTATGTCAGAGGGTGTCAGTAAGTATAGGGGTCCCGGGGTGTTTGTCACTGTTTACAACAGGTCCCCATGAGGTATGTCAGAGGGTGTCAGTAAGTACAGGGGTCCCGGGGTGTTTGTCACTGTTTACAGCTGGTCCCCATGAGGTATGTCAGAGGGTGTCAGTAAGTACAGGGGACCCGGGGTGTTTGTCACTGTTTACAGCTGGTCCCCATGAGGTATGTCAGAGAGTGTCACTGGGCACTGTGGTAGTTTTTCAGGGGTCCCCAGGTAGTGTGTCAGTATCTACGGGGTTCCTGTGGGGGTTGTCAGTACTTATAGGGGGTCCTGTGGAGGGAGTCTGTATCTATAGGGGGCCCTTTGCAGGTCTCAGTATTATAGGTTGTCTCCAAGATGTGTGTCCCTGTTTACAACAGGTCCCTTGGAATGGGTCAGTATTTGCTGACGTTCCCGTGAGGGTGCCGCTATTTCCCGAGGTCTCGGAGAGTGTATCACTGTTTGCAGGGGGCCTCAGGGAGGGTATCACTATTTGCCGGGGGTCTTATGAGGTGTTTCACTATTGAACGGGGTCTCAGGGAGTTTGTCACTTCTGACAGGGGGTCTCGGGAAGTGCGTCACTATTGACAGGGGGTCTTGGGAGTGCGTCATTATTGACAGGGCTTCTCAGGGAATGTGTCAGTACTTACATGGGACATGGAGGAGTGTCTCACTATTTACAGGGGTTCTCTGGGAACCTGTCACTATTTACAGGGGTTTTTGAGGAGTGTGTAACTCTTTACAGGGGGTCTTGTGAAGTGTGTCACTGTTGACAGGGGGTCTCGAGGTGTGTGTCACTCTTTACAGGGTTCTCCCAGAGTGTGTCACTCTTTACAGGGGGTCTCAGGGAATGTGTCACTCTTTACAGGAGATTCTGGGCCATGTCCCACTACTTACAGCGCATCTCCCATAGTATGTTTGTATTTAGAGAGGTTCTCGGGGAATGTGTCACCATTTACAGAATGTCTCTGTGGAGTGTGTCCGTACTTACAAAGTGTCTCTACTTCTATGTAGATTGTTGGGACTGTACCATTATCATAACAATAATAGGCATCCGTTAGTCTTGTGAGACCATGGATTTGCAGTTTCCAGGGCGCAGGCCTGGGCAAGGTTGTATGGAAGTCCGGCAGTTGCTCATGCTGCAAGTCTCCCAATGATAACAGATGCCTATTATTATTATGACACCATTCTTTTTCATGTCCAAACTCCCGGAGACTGTGCTCAACCAGATCCTGCATCTGGAATATCCATGACACTGTCATGGTACCTTCTGGCAATCCCCCACCTTATTATTTACCTCAGGAATTGGGCCTCAATCCCCTCGTTTAATTTCCAATCATTCCCAGGTTCCACTAACTACACACACCTGCTTTCCACCAGAAAATGCAGGATAAAGACCCTGTGATCACAACAAGGAGCTGCCAGTTCGTTGGTCAACTCCGGTGTGAGTAACCTCGTTTCATGGCTCTTAGGACTGTCAGTGCTAAGACTAGCATCACTCCTGGATTCTCTCCAAACCTAAGACTTCGGGTAAAGACTCTCCTGGAGACTGATTCCACGCTCGCTACGGTAATAACGCCTCCCGACTCTGCCCCCGCGCCCGTGTTCTGCACTTGAGTTTGTCCACCGCCACGCTCATGTAACAGAACGAACTGGCCATAAAGATCCCAGTGGACACGGAACCCGTACAACAGGCCCTCGCCAGCCAGGGCTACCTACTGGGCGCCCACGACCAACTACTTAGGGAGGTCACAGAAAACCTTCGGACACTATCCCGGAATGTACGGAAAGTCAGTGAGCAGGTAGACCGAGTTTCCGCTTCCCTTTCTCCGTCCCCTCCAAGAACCCCGACTACCCAAACCGCACCGCTCGGGATGGCATCGCCCCTGGGATCAGCAACACAGTTCCCTCGAGAGCCATATGTACCCGAGCCCGAACCCTACGCCGGGGACCTAGGGAGGTGCCGGGCCTTCCTGTTACAATGCTCTTTGGTGTTTGAGCTACAGCCACGTACCTACACTTCAGATAAATCCAAGACTGCGTACATCATGGGGCTGTTACGAAGGGATGCCTTGGCTTGGGCAACCGTGATATGGGATAACCGACCAGAGGCTTGTTCCTCCTTCCCCCTCTGTTGCTGAAATGAGGAAGATCTTCGAACAACCCATTCGTGGTAAGAACGCCGCTTTTAAGGACTCTTTGTCAGAGTTCGCAAAGCGCAGCAAGGTATTCCATCGAGTTCCGGGCCTTAGCCGCAGACTCAGTGTGGAATGACGAGGCCCCACGGGAGATGTTTTGACAGGGTCTCTCGGACAAGATAAAGGATGAACTAGCAGCAAGGGACGACACGGACTGTCTGGACTCTCTGATCTCGTTAGCCACTAGATTAGATAATCGACTTCAAGAGTGGCTGGGAGAAAGAACCAGTCGCCCTGCTCCTCGGGGAAGCCCACGGTCCACCTTATGAGTCTCAGCCAGTCTCCCTTCCCCAGCCGCTCCAAGTGTAGCTCCTGCTCTGACCGTCACCACCACCCTGGGAGAGGATCCACTGCAGCTGGGACAGAACTGAGGTGGAGAACTGGGGATTGTTACTATTGTGGCCAGCCAGGACATTTCCTGCCCTCAGCGGCCAAAAGGGAGGGCTCACCAATGAAAAGGGAGGCCCTGGTGAAGCGGACGATACTCCCTTCAGCCCTCCAGACTCGGATGCAGATCCCGGCTACCGTGAATTACCAACGACAGTCCCTGTCCCTATCAGCTTTGGTGGATTCCAGTTCTGAGAGCAATCTGCTGGACGAAGACATAGCCTCCCAGGCCGGATTACCTCGCGAGCCACTAACTACCCCCTGGAGGCCCAGGCCCTGAACGGAAAACTGCTGACTTGGGTGACCCACTGTACGCTGCCTCTGACCTTGATCCTATCCGGCAACCATCAGGAGGAGGTACGATTCAGTCTCATTCATTCATCTCAAGCCCCGGTAGTTCTAGGGTATCCATGGCTGACCCAACACAATCCCCATATCGACGGGTCTACCGGGAGGATAGCCAAATGGAGCCAGTCTTGCCACACCAACTGTCTGCGGTCAGCCCCACCTCCCAGGGAAGCTACCGTGACCCCGCCTGTCCTGGAACCCCTCGATTTGTCCCGAATCCCCACAGAGTACTATGACCTGGGACAGGTATTCAGTAAACAACGGGCCCTTTCCCTTCCTCCGCACCACCCATATGATTGTGCCATCGTCCAGTGTTTGGTAATCATTTTCCAATGTTCTATAGATTCAGGAACAGTTCTTGAGGATGGGAAGGTAGCTAATGTTATCCCGCTTTTTAAGAATGGAGGGAGAGGGAAAACAGGGAATTATAGACCAGTTAGGCTGACATCTGTGGTGGGGAAGATGCTGGAGTCAATTATAAAGGATGAAATAGCGGCACATTTGGATAGCAGTAACAGGACCGGTCTGAGTCAGCATGGATTTACGAAGGGGAAATCATCCTTGACTAATCTTCTGGAATTTTGAGGATGTAACTATTAAAATGGACAAGGGAGAGCCAGTGGATGTAGTGTACCTGGACTTTTAGAAAGCCTTTGATAAGGTTAGTGGGTAAAATTAGAGCACATGGTATTGGGGGTAGGGTACTGACATGGTTAGAAAATTGGTTGGCAGACAGGAAACAAAGAGTAGGGATTAATGGGTCCCTTTCAGAATTGCAGGGGGTGACTAGTGTGGTACCGCAAGGATCGGTGCTGGGACCGCAGCTATTTACGATATATATTAATGATTTAGATGAAGGGATTAAAAGTAACATTAGCAAATTTGCAGATGACACAAAGCTGGGTGGCAGTGTGAAATGTGTGGAGGATGTTGTGATAATGCAGGATGACTTGGACAGGTTGGGTGAGTGGGCAGATGCATGACAGATGTAGTTTAATGTGGATAAATGTGAGGTTATCCACTTTGGTGGCAAGAACAGGAAGGCAGATTACTATCTGAATGGTGTCAAGTTAGGAAAAGGGGAAGTACAATGAGATCTTGTACATTAGTCACTGAAAGCAAGCATGCAGGTACAGCAGACAGTGAAGAAAGCTAATGGCATTTTGGCCTTCGTAACAAGGTGAGTTGAATGTAGGAGCAAAGAGGTCCTTCTGCAGTTGTACAGGGCCCTGGTGAGATCACACCTGGAAAATTGTGTACAGTTTTGGTCTCCGAATTTGAGGAAGGACATTCTTGCTATTGAGGGAGTGCAGTGGAGTTTCACGAGGTTAAATCCCGAGATGGCGGGACTGTCATATGTTGAAAGATTGGAGAGACTGGGCTTGTATACACTAGAATTGAGAAGGATGAGAGGGGATCTGATTGAAACATATAAGATTATTCAGGGATTGGACACGTTCGAGGCAGGGAAGATGTTGGGGGAGTCCAGAACCAGAGGCCACAATTTGAGAATAAGTGGTAGGCCATTTAGAACGGAGTTGAGGAAAAAACTTTTTCACCCAGAGTGTTGCAGATCTGTGGAATGGTCTGCCTCAGAAGGCAGTGGAGGCCAATTCTCTGGATGCTTTCAAGAAAGAGTTAGATAGAGCTCTTAATGATAGCGGAGTCAAAAGATATGGGGAGAAGGCAGGAAAGGGGTACTGATTGTGGATGATTAGCCATGATCACAGTGAATGGCGGTGCTGGCTCGAAGGGCCGAATGGCCTATTCCTGCACCTATTGTCTATTCTCCCCGGGGCCTCGCTACCCACCAGTCACCCTTTTAACCTATCCCGACCGGAGAGAGAGGCCATGGAGAAGTACATTAGCGAATCCCTCGCGACGGGCATTATTAGACCTTCATCCTCCCCGGTAGGCACCTGTTTCTGTTTGTAGAAAAGAAGGTCGCGTCGCTTCGTCCTTGTATTGATTACAGAGGCCTAAACAGTATAACAGTTAAGAATAAGTACCCTATACCCTTCATTAGTACGGCTTTTGAACCATTGCATGGAGCCACCATTTTCTCAAAGCTGGACCTTCGTAACGCCTACCATCTAGTCAGGATGAGGGAGGGGGACGAGTGGAAGACGGCCTTTAATACACTTCTGGCCACTTCGAATATTTGGTCATGCCATTTGGCCTCACCAATGCTCCCGCCATTTTTCAAGACCTAATCAATGACGTACTGAGGGATTTTATTAAATGGTTCGGATTCGTTTACCTCGATGATATCCTAGTATTTTCTAGCACCCCTCAAGAACACGTTCACTATGTCCGACAAGTCCTCCAGAGACCGTGGGAAAACCAGTTATTTGTGAAGGCGGAGAAATGTGAGTTCCACGTTCCTTCGGTCAGTGTCTTGGGTTATATCATTGAGAGCGGGCAGGTGAGAGCAGACCCCGAGAAGATCCGGGCAGTGGAGGAATAGCCTAGGCCTACGACCCGCAAACAACTTCGTTTCCTGGGGTTTGCAAACTTCTACCGCCGATTTACCAGAGAGTGCAGTCGAGTGGCGGTCCCCCTTACCCGGCTTACCTCGCCTACTATCCCCTTCTGTTGGGAATCCAAAGCTGACTCGACATTCACCGACCTGAAGAGGCGTTTCACCACCGCTCCCATCCTGGTCCATCCGGACCCAGCCCGTCAATTCATTGTTCAGGCGGACGCCTCTGACTCCGGGATTGGAGCAGTCCTGTGACAATCAAGTTCGGACGAAAAGCTTCACCCCTACGCCTTCTATTCTTGCCAACTGTCCCCCGCCGAGCGGAATTACGATGTGGGGAATCGGGAACTACCGGCGGTCAACTAGCGCTGGAAGAATGGAGGCACTGGCTGGAGGGGGC
The DNA here is from genome assembly GCF_963921235.1 of Mobula hypostoma. NCBI lineage: Eukaryota > Metazoa > Chordata > Chondrichthyes > Myliobatiformes > Myliobatidae > Mobula > Mobula hypostoma. The sequence goes on along the minus strand of NC_086106.1, from coordinate 54,966,142 downwards.
AGAACAACCGTTTGTCGTGTGCACTGATCATAAAAACCTGGGGTATATTCAGTCCGCCAAACGTTTGAACTCCCGCCAGGCTCGTTGGGCATTATTTTTCGGACAGTTCAAGTTTTCCCTCACACACTGTCCAGGGTCCAAGAATGGGAAGCCGGATATGCTTTCCCGCCAATACGACTCCAAGACGGACACTTCCAGCCCAGGGATTATCCTCCCACCATCCTGCGTGGTTGCCACCCTCACTTATACTGCATGTATCCATTCAGTACAGGGATGCAAAGGGCTAGTAAATAGATATGGCAATTATGCGGGGTATATTCGATATGAAATGCAAAAAAAAAGAACCTTTTGCCTGAACAAAATATTCGCTGTCTGAGTACTCACAATCTCTCATAACAGTTTCATATGAGATCCCGATCCGCCAACAGTGTCTTTTTTTGGATACAGAGCTTGGTAATTAACGACACACACAAAATGCTGGAGGAGCTCAGCGGGCCAGGTAGCACCTTTGGAAAAGTGTACAGTCGATGTTTCAAGCCTACAGCAGGTCTACAGCAGTTTTGTTTGGGTTTCTGCAGATTTTCTCTTGTTTGTGATTGGTAATTAATTTTTCTAACTTCCTGATTAACGCTTATCAGCTCATGGCTTGGGTCAGAACTGCAGTAAAAAAGACAGTGAATCATAGGTACGGCATTTAAATTGGCTGAGTGTGGAAGATTATTGTTGTAAGTACACAGTTGTCACTCTGGACGTCAAGTGCAGAACGCCGGCAGTTCGAAGTGACTGGTTTTTAGAGGTGCCGAATGAACGTCCATCCCCTAGCTACAGGAAAAATGTAGCAGCTAGATTAAGCGAATTTGGGCGAAATTAACTGTTCTTTTCCAGTGACATTAGTTTAGAAGTAGCAGCGTGGATCTTGTGATGCTTTGGTGAATTCAATTGGAATAACTGCCCCACAGCATCTGTTTCTAGCAAGGATAGCAGCCCAGAGATGAAAGGGTCAGACACCCAGCATAATACTGAGAGCTACCGGAATAGAGACAGCATTTCCGTCCTCTCTCCATGATCAGATCCAGCTTATAATATCAAAAACTTGAAATGAATTTGTCAGTGTAATAATCCCAATTTACATACAAAAGACTGTGCTGAACATTTCCTCAAAACTGCTGTGGACATTGCATCAGAGAAGTCGCTCTTTATCTACTTTTATAGAAACATAGAAAACCTATAGCACAATATAGGCCCTTCGGCCCACAATTCTTGCCCAACGTGTAGTTACTTTAGAAATTACCTAGGATTACCCGTAGACATCTATTTTTCTAAGCCCCGTGTACCTATCCAGGAGTCTCTTAAAATAACCTATAGTATCCGCCTTTTTGTACACTAAGATTTTTTGGACAATCATAGCATCAATATTTGAGATATGCAAGGTTAACTTGTTTGTTGATCGAAAGTTGTTCCAAAAGTCGCTTCGACCGTGCGCCTTCCCATTGGTTCGCTTCCGTGCCTCGCGGCCCCGGTTTCTGGTCCCAACCCGTGTGCTGCCACACCTGCGACCGGCTTCCGGTCTCTAGGTGTATAAACGTGAACACACGGGTGCAAGTCACTCCGTTTTTATTCGGAACTCACTCCAGGCTGTGAGCCAAGAGCTGTCCTGGAAAAATCATTTGTCAGGAGTGTTGCTGTTAATAGGGGGGGAGGGTTCGGGTTTTGGGTGCGTAGCTAGTTAAGGAGTTCTTTGTTGCTTGTTTAATCTTGTGTATCTTAGACAGTTTTAACAAGCGTATTGAGTGTTCAATTTATTGCGTTCTAAAGAAGGGCCTCGGTCCGAAACATTGACTGGTTTACTCTTTTCCATAGATGCTGCCTGACCTGCATTTTGTGTGCTTTGCTTTGGATATCCAACATCAGCAGATTTTCTCATGTGAGTGATTAGTGTTGTAGTTTCTGTGGTTTGGGTGACTTGGATGAGTGTACGTTCGATTTCCAGGCGAGCAAAGTGTTTCATTGCTTTCTTGTGACCAAACAGTTGCTATACTTACCCGCAGTCAGTGCCTGTTGTTTCCACCGAACCCGTGAATCTGCTTTGGTACAACACTATTGAACGAAATTAACGGGGTTTCCTTGTTATTTGAAAGGGGAGGCATGCGAGAGTGTGCTCAATTGTTGTATGCTACTCACATTGCTACATAAAAACTTAATGAAGCCCAGTACACTTACAGTAATAATAAAACTAATTTATTATTAATGCTCACTCACAGACCGTGTTGAGGAATCGTCAACATCAGAAGCATTTCGGAGTGTTCTATTTAAAAATACTGCATTACAAATAGAGCACTACTTGCATAAAAGCAAAAATCAATGGCGGTCGAATTAGATTTCTGAGAAAAAGAATCATACAGTCATGCTGGCCCGGCGACGAGGAAGGATTCACTTTCCGTTCATTGCCGCTCATCCAGCCGTATCACACGGTCATCCTGACCTAAGGCTTCCCCAGTTGAAACTTGAATTAAAGTGGCAGAGAAAAGAAATGTATCTGCGTACTCAGCATGGATATTGCAACATATTGAGTTTACCATTACTTTCTGTCAGGAGTTGAATGCAGGTTAAGCAAGGAGTATGGAAAGACACAGTGGAAGCAGCGACAGGCAAAGTAAGTTGCCAGCCTTGTTAAACGGCAGTATGTCATGCTTGTTGTCAGAAATAAAACAGAATGTAATGGACATTGATGTGCAATCTCTGTCACGATCCGGTCCTTTGACTACTCATTTCAGTTAATTTCCTTTTCCCCGTGTTCCACCGGGCTCCTTGATTAGGGCACCCGATCCTCATTCGAACGGGCAGGATAAAACTCCGGCTTACAGCTACTCTTAATTACATTTTAATTAGGGAGGGAGAAGTAGAATAGCACCCACTTGTGGCTGCAGGAATGAATTACTCTTTCTATCTTTAAATTCCGGCACTCATCCCGCTGAACATCAAGCGGTGCTCACACAGAATATGATCCAGGAACCATCCTACTTGCACTAACTAATAATCGAACATTCATGCACACATTCACTAAAGCTCTAGTCAGTTATTCCTCACTTTACACCTTTCGAAATTCTTAACCCATTGTGATGTTAAATATCTTTTATCACAGAAAAACGATACCTGTACCCAGCTTGAAGCCCGAGAAGAGTTTATTCGTCATGTACTAGGTTTTCATCTTTTATGACACGCTTTCGTTTCAACCATCACCATACTGGTCAAAATACAGGACTAAATTCGCGCTATATTAGCGAAATATGGGAGATTTTTACAACAAAAAATGTTCTATCGCTAAGTTTATTGGATGCTTACAGTGTGACTTGGACCCACATGAAATGAGTCGGGGTGCGAACCCTGTTCCTTCCGCCGACTCCACACTCCTCAACTCCTGGACTGTGCCCGGGTGTCCTTTTGGTCATGGGGTATTTCAGAGAACGGTTGCGCCCCCCCCACCCCCGGAACTGACTATTTTGTCGAAAAAAGTAATTGTATTTTAATTTGAAATCGTTATTAGTTTTGTATTTAGTATTTTGAGTGAATAACTTTTTCAGCTTTGATTAAAAAATGTTATTCTAACACCAAATGTTGTAGCGTGGATGAAATCACCGGAGAGACAGTCACTGCTAGATACAAAGCAGCTTCTTTATTCGACACAACAAGGTATAGCAGGTATCTACGTACCGAGTTGCTTTCTGCAGAAAGGTCTGTTAGCTCAATATAGGCTCGATATTTATATGCTAAACACAAAGGCAATCGCTACTTAAAAGTTATAGACAATGCTTCCTAATGAAGCTACATACAAACATCACTCCTTCAGATTTCATCCTTTCCTTCTGACGCCAACATGTCTGGGTTGGTATCCACAGCCTTTAGTTCAATCCACAATACATTTATTTGGCATTTTACGTGCTAACATAGAAGACAATTAATATTTATAATGTATAGATAAGACTGTCTTCGAAACTACAGCATCAGGCGCCAGAAGCATCTGGTATTTACACCTTTTAGGAAGCCCATTGTGGTGGACACAGTCCTTTGTCAAACAGTTAAAATAGAAGTCTGGTGGCCAAAGTCATTTAAGTGTTAACAAATCATCTACCCAAAAGAAATCCACTCTAACAATAAGCAATTGACATTTTGAGCTAAGACCCTTCATCAGGACGGCAAAGTTAGGGGTAGAAGCCAGAATAAAAATAAGGAACCCAATTGGAGAAGGTTCCTCTCCTGCATGAATAATAGCTGTTACGAATGAAAAGGGCGTTTGCGGACAGATTCGGGACTGTGAAGCGTGAGAACTCCTCCCTTACATTGGAGTAGAAAATCGCTTCACATTCCACACCGCTCTCGAGTCCCGCCTAGTAGTGCAGAGAGAAGATTCTGAGAAGACGGGTAAAAATAATCGGGAATGTATGCCTGTGATCTGGGAGCTGTCGTAGCCTTCGATTGAAAAGTTAAATGAGGGTTTTCTTCATTCTGGGTGCCAGTAAATCATTGCATCTGCCTACCTCCCATCCCTTGAGGGATTGCCAGTTTAAAGACATTGATGCCCAGCTCAGACAGACACAATTCCCACCACATCGTCCTCGGTACCGAGCAGTTTTGAGTTCTACAGTCAGCCACCAAAAACACATCACCCATCCATTCCTATTTTCAACTAGCCGGACCGGCAGTCTTGGAGCTGGTGCGTCCAGGACAAGTACCTCTGGGTCATAGTTGAAGTCTGACTAGACTGGCAGTGGGAGCGAGTAGCTTCCAGCCATCAGTCTACAGTCACTAAATATAAAATCGTAGTGAAACCACACTTGGGGTATTGTGTGCGGTTCTGTTCGCCCTATTACAGGAAGGACGTGGATATGTGGGGAAAAGGCGCGGAACTGGTTTACCAGGCTGCTATCTGGATTAGAGGGTGTGAGCTTTCTCTTGAGAGCGTCGGAGGTCGAAGGGAGCCTGATATAAGTTCTAATAATTATAAGAGGTATAGACAGTCAGCATCTGATGCCCAGGGTAGAAATGTTAACCACCTGCAATGCGAAGGGTTAGTTTACTCGTCGGTCGAAAGCCGCTTCTGCCGTGCAGGTCATCGACGCAGCAGCTCTTTCCTATTGGTTGTCATGAGTGCGACGGCACCAGTGTCTGGTTCCAATTCCCTCAGGGGTATAATAGTACGTGCGAGGGACTGGCTGGCTCTCTTTGTCTCTGGGGCTCATCTTCACTGTGATCGCGACCAGTGCTGAAGGACCATTGGGAAAATGCTGCAGGGTTTAGGAGGGCCTATGTGCACACTGAGCTAAGTATCAGTTGAATGTTTAGTTTTGTAGTAAATAATGCAACTTGGGGAGACATAATGAAGTACCCGAAGAGTTGAAGTGTTCTTAGTGTGTAGTATCGTAGTTTTTGTAACTTGGGGTGGCGTAGATGTTTGGTTAAATGTTTCACTGTTTATCTGTAAATAATATTTAATGTGCTTATTCGTAATTAGTGTCTTCTGTTCACTTACCAAATCCGTGAGCCCACTTCCTGGTAACACACCAGGTGGTCTGCCTTTAATGTTTGGGGGAGGGGGGAGAGGCGAGCATGTATCACGCAGAGATTTTCATTGCAGTCCACCATGAAACCGCAAAAGGTGTGAAATTTATTATTTTCCCCTTCACTTCTCATCACCTACTAAGTAAGCTATCCTCTCGCAGTACCGACGTCTAATTGGAGGTGTCAGAGAATACTTATTTTTACAGCCACACCCTTTCCCAAGCTTCGTGCCATGCGCTATTTCATGTTGCTGACTATTCTTGGTAAAAGTGGCAAGTAATTCTATGTTCAAATTGTCTTGATCCATTGGTCTACTTTATTCTTCATCTGACATTTCAACAAAAACACCTTTCCTTTTAAACTTGAACAGATCCTGAATTCTAACACTCCTCGATATCCATCCCCTTGAATACCTAACCCTCCCACATTCTTGTCTGTGTTTTTGCTTCCTCTCTGATTACAAGTGACTCATGGCATCAGCTTCGCCTTCATCTTCGTAAGTTCTGATTCCAGAATGATGGTGAGCTCTTCTTTCCCAATATTTGATATGTTAATTGGCCTCTGTAAATTATTATTAGCATATGAAGATAAAAGGAATATCGTGAGGAATGCATGAGATCAAGCTTCTTTAATAATTGTGTCTAGAATAGGGGAAATGAATGTCATGATGAAAATGAGCAGATTAATTAATATAAGGGCCAGCATAGACCCAATGGGATTGACACATTCCCTTCTCTTTCACCATCCCAGCAATACTCAATGGCCACCACTCCATAATTTTCACCAAGTTTCATTGCATTCCAGCACCATTCAGTTCTCTCTGCCCTCGGTACCTTTCAGTATACTATCTCCATCAAGTGGTCAAATTCTTCCCTCCATCTATATTGTGACGAGAATACACATAAAATTAAGATGTTTGCTGGCCTAGGTTAGCATCAGTGACATCAGCAAGTGGTCTGCCACCTGCCCTCAGGGGAAGGAGAGATAAGGAACAATGGAGCAGCGTCTGGAGATGTGTAATGAAGGGACGGGGGAGAGAGAGCTGTCTGGAGCGGCTCCCCCCTTTTGAACCTTGAACTGTTTGAAGTGATGGACAGGCAATACCCCAGCAGGGGGATAAAAAGGGACAGGTTCGCTAAGGCAGGACACACACGCCACCCGAGGTAACGAGACCCTGGAAGCGGTACGCTTCTCACGAGTCGGTGGGAAGTACCAGACAACGGCCAGGGTGGAAAGGTACGATCAGCGGGAACCCGGTGTGTGTCCGCCCTTGCCTGGGTGCCGGGTTCACTGCAGAGGATCGACCGCATCTGGAGGAGGGGTCACAGTCGGTGACCTCAGGTGACATCACCAAGGACCTGCCCAAAAGCTGCTTGTGAGCCATCTCGCCGGTCTGTGAGTGAAGCCGTGTCTGAATGATCAGTTGTTCCTGTTCCCTCTCTCTCTTCCCCCACGTTTTTTCCATCGCCATGGCAACGATTACTGCGAACTGAACTACTAAACTGGACTGAACTTTGAGTCACTTTGAAATTTGGTCATTTGCCCCTAGACAGCGATAGAGCTTGATTGATGCTGTTATCTTAATTCTGTGCACATGTGTGTTTGTCATCGCTGAACTGTTGCATTTATTATCCTTTCGATTACTGTGTTGCTTGTTTCTTAAATAAAACTTTCTTAGTTCTAGTACTCCAGACTCCAACCGAGTGATCCATTTCTGCTGGTTTGGCAACCCAGTTACGGGGTACGTAACAATATATCTTCTCTAATTCAATATGACCTTGATTACCTTGGTCCCCTACGATCATAGATATTCCCATTTGTTACTCCCCTTTAAGCAGACCCAGTTCTTGCAAATTGCAACACCTATCTTTTCTTTTTTTATAAAGTACTGAAGTAAGCTTCTTGACCCAAAATGTCAAGAATTTTTTTTTAAATTTCCTCTTTCTGCTTGACCTACTGAGATTTGTTTCCAGTTTTATGTTGAACTTCCAGAGCCTGCATTTTTCCACACAGTCACATCTCATTGACTTTGAACATAGAAGTTTACAAACATTACCGGCCCTTTGGCCCACAATGTTGTGCAGACCATGTAACCTATTCTAGAAACTGCCTAGAATTTCCCGAGCTCATAGCCCTCTATTCTTCTAAGCTCCATGTACCTATCTAAGAGGCTCTTAAAAGACCCTACTGTATCCACTTCCACCACTGCCACCAGCAGTGAATTCCACACACCCTCCAGTTTCTGTGAAAAAGTTACCCCTGACATCACCTCGGTACCTATTTCCAAGCACCTTAAAACTATGCTTCCTCATGTTAGCCATTTCAACCCTGGGGGAATAAGCCTCTGGCTATCCAAATAATCAATGCCCCTCATCTTGTACACTCAACCTGTTCTCATAAGATACATCCTCCAATCCAGACAACATCCTTGAAAATCTCCTCTGCACTCCCTTTATTGTATCCACATCCTTCCCGTAGTGAGGTGACCTGAACTGAACACAGTACTCCAAGTGGGGTCTGATCAAGGTCTTGTACAGCTGTAACATTACCTCACAACCCTTGAACTCAACCTCACAGTTGAAGAATGCCTTCTTAACAACACTGTCAACCTGCGAAGCAGCTATGAGTGTCCTATTGATATAGACCCCAAGATCTGTCAGATCCTCTACACTGCCAAGAGTCTTACCATTTATTTTACACTCTGTCTTCAAATTGGACCGATTAAAATGAACCACTTCACACTTATATGGGTTGAAGTCCATCTGCCACTTCTCAGCCCAGTTCTGCATCCTATCGAAAGCCTGCTGTAACCTCTGACAATCCTCCAGACTATCCACAACACCCCCAACCTTTGTGTCATCAGCAAACTTATTAACCCCACCCTTCTACTTCATCTAGGTCATTTATAAAAATCACAAAGAGGAGGGGTCCCAGAACAGATCCCTGTGGAACACCATTGGTCACCGACCTCCATGCAGAATATGAACCATATTCAACCACCCTTTGCCTTCTGTGGGCAAGCCAATTCTGGATCCACAAAGCAAGGTCTCCTTGGATTTCACACCATCTCCTTGGATTTCACACCACCTTACTTTCTGAAGGAGCCTAGCATGGGGAAATTTATCAAGTGCCTTGCTGAAATCCATATGCACTACATCCACGCTCTACCTTCATCAATGTGTTTTGTTACATTCTCAAAGAATTCAATCAGGTTTGTCAAAGGCAGGTCTTGCCTTACAAAGCCATGCTAACTATCCTTAATCAGATTACTGTATATCTCACCAAATGCATATAAATCCTGCCTCTCAGGATCTTCTCCAACAACTTGCCCACCACTGAAGTCAGACTCACTGGTCTATAACTTTCTGGGTTATCTCTACTCCCTTTCTTGAACAAGGGAACAACATTTGCAACCCTCCAATCCTATCTGCTTTACCTTTTCAGGTTCTTACAGATGTCAATTCACACAATTACCAAAATTAAAAATCATACACCATGACTACTAAAAAAAATCTGGATGTCCTGCTAACTGACTTTTCACTTTGGTTGGCAGGAGTTCGAGCATCGATTGACTGATGTAGGTTTATGCACAACTCCCACCGACAAGTACAATTGCATCTTCTCTGACACTGAAGTGCTCAGATCAGGGTGATTACCTAAACTGAATTATAGGCACGATAGAAGTACTGGAAATTGCCAAATGCCAATCAGGGTGGGATACCAGGTTCCTCCCAAAGATACGGAAGAGCCAGAGTGGCAATACAGCAGCTCACAACCACTGTAACAGTCAACTCAGCAAAAGAAGTTGCACTTCTGGTTTTCAAATATCTCGACACAAGAAAGTACTATGATAGTAGTTCTTGTTGTTTTTAGTCAAAATATCCATTAAATGTTACATATTTCATTTTGTTTTAAAAGCCCTCATGGGACATTATTTCAATGTAGCCTAATATCAGGAACCCTTCTGGCCCACTGAGTTTATGGCAACTTGCAGAAAATAACCTTCTTAAACAATTTGCCCTGTAACTCACTCAACCCATGTTCCCATCACTTGCCTGCGTTTATGGCATCTTACAGTGGCTGAGTAACCTGAAACAGAGCATTTGGGAGACACCCACCCCATCAGAGAAATAAAAGGCAGGAAAAGGTTAAAGAGGGAACAACATCTGATGGAATAGAACCCAGTTACTGAAGCTCTGAGGTGATTACTTTAACCCTCTTATCTGAGGTGATAACTTTAAATATTTGCATGATTTGAGCTACTGAGAAGTCAAATTCGCTCATTGAAAGCACCTTTACTGGCATGTGTATGTTGGACAGATACACAAAGTTAAAAATGTTAATGTTATTTTGAATCTCTGTTGTGCATTACCCCAAAAAAAAGAATGTAGTTCTTGAATGACATATCACTTTACTAACAGTTAATGACTAATCAAAGAGAAGTGGATTTCATAAAACAAAAGGCATAACTTCATGTTGAAAAAAAACCCACCCCAGCAAAAAAAAAGCTAAATTCTTAGCATTTCTTAAAGTCACATATTTCTGGGTTGTCATGACCAACCAATCAATGCCTTTTTAAATCAAGCAACACACATCAAAGTTGCTGGTTGAACGCAGCAGGCCAAGCAGCATCTATAGGAAGAGGTGCAGTCGACGTTTCAGGCCGAGACCCTTCGTCAGGACTAACTGAAGGAAGAGTGAGGAAGAGATTTGAAAGCTGGAGGGGGAGGGGGAGATGCAAAATGATAGGAGAAGACAGGAGGGGGAGGGATAGAGCCGAGAGCTGGACAGGTGATAGGCAAAAGGGGATACGAGAGGATCATGGGACAGGAGGTCCGGGAAGAAAGACGGGGTGGGGGGGTGACCCAGAGGATGGGCAAGAGGTATATTCAGAGGGACAGAGGGAGAAAAAGGAGAGTGAGAGAAAGAATGTGTGCATAAAAATGAGTAACAGATGGGGTACGAGGGGGAGGTGGGGCCTAGCAGAAGTTAGAGAAGTCAATGTTCATGCCATCAGGCTGGAGGCTACCCAGACGGAATATAAGGTGTTGTTCCTCCAACCTGAGTGTGGCTTCATCTTTACAGTAGAGGAGGCCGTGGATAGACATGTCAGAATGGGAATGGGATGTGGAATTAAAATGTGTGGCCACTGGGAGATCCTGCTTTCTCTGGCGGACAGAGCGTAGATGTTCAGCAAAGCTGTCTCCCAGTCTGCGTCGGGTCTCACCAATATATAAAAGGCCACATCGGGAGCACCGGACGCAGTATATCACCCCAGTCGACTCACAGGTGAAGTGATGCCTCACCTGGAAGGACTGTTTGGGGCCCTGAATGGTGGTAAGGGAGGAAGTGTAAGGGCATGTGTAGCACTTGTTCCGCTTACACGGATAAGTGCCAGGAGGGAGATAAGTGGGGAGGGATGGGGGGGGACGAATGGACAAGGGAGTTGTGTAGGGAGCGATCCCTGCGGAATGCAGAGAGAGGGGGAGAGGGAAAGATGTGCTTAGTGGTGGGATCCCGTTGGAGGTGGCGGAAGTTACGGAGAATAATATGTTGGACCCGGAGGCTGGTGGGGTGGTAGGTGAGGACCAGGGGAACCCTATTCCTAGTGGGGTGGCGGGAGGATGGAGTGAGAGCAGATGTACGTGAAATGGGGGAGATGCGTTTAAGAGCAGAGTTGATAGTGGAGGAAGGGAAGCCCCTTTCTTTAAAAAATGAAGACATCTGAGATGTTGTGGTGGTAGGGGATTTTAATTTTCCATATATTGATTGGGTCTCCCATACTGTTAGGGGTCTAGATGGTTTAGAGTTTGTAAAATGTGTTCAGGAAAGTTTTCTAAATCAATATATGCAGGGACCAACTAGAAGGGATGCAATATTGGATCTCCTATTAGGAAACGAGTTAGGACAAGTGACAGAAGTCTGTGTAGGGGAGCACTTTGGTTCCAGTGATCATAACACCATTAGTTTCAACTTGATCATGGACAAGGATAGATCTGGTCCTAGGGTTGAGGTTCTTAACTGGAAGAAGGCCAAATTTGAAGAAATGAGAAAGGATCTAAAAAGCGTGGATTGGGACAGGTTGTTCTCTGGCAAGGATGTGATCGGTAGGTGGGAAGCCTTCAAAGCAGAAATTTTGAGAGTGCAGAATTTGTATGTTCCTGTCAGGATTAAAGGCAAGGTGAGTAGGAATAAGGAACCTTGGTTCTCAAGGGATATTGCAACTCTGATAAAGAAGAAGAGGGAGTTGTATGACGTGTATAAGAAGCAGGGAGTAAATAAGGTGCTTGAGGAGTATAAGAAGTACAAGAAAATACTTAAGAAAGAAATCAGGAGGGCTAAAAGAAGACATGAGGTTGCCTTGGCAGTCAAAGTGAAGGATAATCCAGAGAGCTTTTACAGGTATATTAAGAACAAAAGGATTGTAAGGGATAAAATTGGTCCTCTTGAAGATCAGAGTGGTCGGCTATGTGCGGAACCAAAGGAAATGGGGGAGCTCTTAAATAGGTTTTTTGCGTCTGTGTTTACTAAGGAAACTGGCATGAAGTCTATGGAATTAAGGGAAACAAGTAGTGAGATCATGGAAACTGTACAGATCGAAAAGGAGGAGGTCCTTGCTGTCTTGAGGAAAATTAAAGTGGATAAATCCCCGGGACCTGACAGGGTGTTCCCTTGGACCTTGAAGGAGACTAGTATTGAAATTGCAGGGGCCCTGGCTGAAATATTTAAAATGTCGCTGTCTACAGGTGAGGTGCCGGAGCATTGGAGAGTGGCTCATGTTGTTCCGTTGTTTAAAAAAGGATTGAAAAGTAATCCGGGAAATTATAGGTCAGTAAGTTTAACGTCGGTAGTAGGTAAGTTATTGGAGGGAGTACTAAGAGACAGAATCTACAAGCATTTGGATAGACTGGGACTTATTAGGGAGAGTCAACATGGCTTTCTGGTGGTAGGTCTTGTTTGACCAATCTATTGGAGTTTTTCAAGGAGGTTACCAGGAAAGTGGATGAAGGGAAGGCAGTGGATATTGTCTATATGGACTTCAGTAAGGCCTTTGACAAGGTCCCGCATGGGAGGTTAGTTAGGAAAATTCAGTCGCTAGGTATACATGGAGAGGTGGTAAATTGGATTAGACATTGGCTCGATGGAAGAAGCCAGAGAGTGGTGGTAGAGAATTGCTTCTCTGAGTGGAGGCCTGTGACTAGTGGTGTGCCACAGGGATCAGTGCTGGGTCCATTGCTATTTGTCATCTATATCAATGATCTGGATGATAATGTGGTAAATTGGATCAGCAAGTTTGCTGATGATACAAAGATTGGAGGTGTGAGGAAGGTTTTCAGAGCCTGCAGAGGGACTTGGACCAGCTGGAAAAATGGGCTAAAAAATGCCAGGTGGAGTTTAATACTGACAAGTGTGAGGTATTGCACGTTGGAAGGACAAACCAACGTAGAACATACAGGGTTAATGGTAAGGCACTGAGGAATGCAGTGGAACAGAGGGATCTGGGAATACAGATACAAAATTCCCTAAAAAGTGGCGTCACAGGTAGATAGGGTCGTAAAGAGAGCTTTTGGTACATTGGCCTTTATTAATCAAAGTATTGAGTATAAGAGCTGGAATGTTATGATGAGGTTGTATAAGGCATTGGTGAGGCTGAATCTGGAGTATTGTGTTCAGTTTTGGTCACCAAATTACAGGAAGGATATAAATAAGGTTGAAAGAGTGCAGAGAAGGTTTACAAGGTTGCTGCCGGGACTTGAGAAACTCAGTTACAGAGAAAGGTTGAATAGGTTGGGACTTTATTCCCTGGAGTGTAGAAGAATGAGGGGAGATTTGATAGAGGTATATAAAATTATGATGGGTATAGATAGAGTGAATGCAAGCAGGCTTTTTCCACTGAGGCAAGGGGAGAAAAAAACCCAGAGGACATGGGTTTAGGGTGAGGGGGGAAAAGTTTAAAGGGAACATTAGCGGGGGGCTTCTTCACACAGAGAGTGGTAGGAGTATGGAATGAGCTGCCAGATGAGGTGGTAAATGCGGGTTCTTTTTTAACATTTAAGAATAAATTGGACAGATACATGGATGGGAGGTGTATGGAGGGAAACAACAGGAATTCTGCAGATGCTGGAAATTCAAGCAACACACATCAAAGTTGCTGGTGAACGCAGCAGGCCAAGCAGCATCTATAGGAAGAGGCGCAGTCGACGTTTCAGGCCGAGACCCTTCGTCAGGACTGACGAAGGGTCTCGGCCTGAAACGTCGACTGCGCCTCTTCCTATAGATGCTGCTTGGCCTGCTGCGTTCACCAGCAACTTTGATGGGTGTATGGAGGGATATGGTCCGTGTGCAGGTCAGTGGGACTAGGCAGAAAATGGTTCAGCACAGCCAAGAAGGGCCAAAAGGCCTGTTTCTGTGCTGTAGTTTCTATGATTTCTATGGTAACTAGAAGATGCTTACCCTTTCCATTGCTCAATGATGATTGATACGTGTTTTCATGACTTCTCCGTACTGAAGTCCAGGTCCTTGGTTATGCTGGCATTGAGTGTGATGTTGCTGCCTTCTGAATATGGCTTCTTCCAGATCATTTTTCTCTCCTTTGATGGCACTAACACACAATGCTGGGGGAACTCAGTAGTGCAGGAAGTATTTACGAAGAATAAATAGTTGCCATTTGGGCTGAGGCCCTTCATCAGGATCTGATGAAATCAAAAAATGTCAACTGATTATTCCTCTCCATAGACCGTGCCTGGCCTGTTGAGTTTCTGCAGCATTGTGTGTGTGTTACTCTGGATTTCCAACATCTGTGGGATCTCTTGTGTTTTTGATGGGGTCCATTCCTGATCACAGCCCTGAGGGTGAAGATGGTGTAAAGCAGGTGCCACGACGTCTCTGCTGGAGACTGCCTAATACCTCTGAAAACTGAAGTACGGGAAGAAAGCATGGGAGACCTCAGTGCTTGCTCCCTGACATCCATGTCATTATGTCTACTGTTTACTTCAATTGTATCAAATTAAATAAAGTAATGAACCAAGAAATAAAGTACTTCAGTTTACTTAACACTTTTCAATATTTCACTCTGTATTCTTAACATAGAACATAGAATAGTACAGCACAGTACAGGCCTTTCGGCCCACAATGTTGTGCCAACCCTCAAACCCTGCCTCCCATATAAGCCCCCACCTTAGATTCGTCCATATACCTGTCTAGTAGTCTCTTAAACTTCACTAGTGTATCTGCCTCCACCACTGACTCAGGCAGTGCATTCCACGCACCAACCACTCTCTGAGTAAAAAACCTTCCTCTAATATCCCCCTTGAACTTCCGACCCCTTACCTTAAAGCCATGTCCTCTTGTATTGAGCAGTGTTGCCCTGGGGAAGAGGCGCTGGCTATCCACTCTATCTATTCCTCTTATTATCTTGTACACCTCTATCATGTCTCCTCTCATCCTCCTTCTCTCCAAAGAGTAAAGCCCAAGCTCCCTTAATCTCTGATCATAATGCATACTTTCTAAACCAGGCAGTATCCTGGTAAATCTCCTCTGTACCCTTTCCAATGCTTCCACATCCTTCCTATAGTGAGGTGACCAGAACTGAACACAGTACTCCAAGTGTGGCCTAACCAGAGTTTTATAGAGCTGCATCATTACATCGCGACTCTTAAACTCTATCCTTCGACTTATGAAAGCTAACACCCCATAAGCTTTCTTAACTACCCTATCCACCTGTGAGGCAACTTTCAGGGATCTGTGGACATGTACCCCGCGATCCCTCTGCTCCTCCACACTACCAAGTATCCTGCCATTTACTTTGTACTCTGCCTTGGAGTTTGTCCTTCCAAAGTGTACCACCTCACACTTCTCCGGGTTGAACTCCATCTGCCACTTCTCAGCCCACTTCTGCATCCTATCAATGTCTCTGTGCAAACTTTGACAATCCTCTGCACTATCTACAACACCACCAACCTTTGTGTCGTCTGCAAACTTGCCAACCCACCCTTCTACCCCCACGTCCAGGTCGTTAATAAAAATCATGAAAAGTAGAGGTCCCAGAACAGATCCTTGTGGGACACCACTAGACCACTAGTCACAATCCTCCAATCTGAATATACTCCCTCCACCAACACCCTCTGCCTTCTGCAGTCAAGCCAATTCTGAATCCACCTGGCTAAACTTCCCTGGATCCCATGCCTTCTAATTTTCTGAATAAGCCTACCGTGTGCAACCTTGTCAAATCCCTTACTAAAATCCATATAGATCACATCCACTGCACTACCCTCATCTATATGCCTGGTCACCTCCTCAAAGAACTCTATCAGGCTTGTTAGACACAATCTGCCCTTCACAAAGCCATGCTGACTGTCCCTGATCAGACCATGATTCTCCAAATGCCTATAGATCCTATCTCTAAGAATCTTTTCCAACAGCTTTCCCACCACAGACGTAAGGCTCACTGCGCTATAATTACCCGGACTATCCCTACTACCTTTTTTGAACAAGGGAAGAACATTCGCCTCCCTCCAATCCTCCGGTACCATTCCCGTGGACAATGAGGACATAAAGATCCTAGCCAGAGGCTCAGCAATCTCTTCTCTCACCTCGTGGAGCAGCCTGGGGAATATTCCGTCAGGCCCCGGGGACTTATCTGTCCTAATGTATTTTAACAACTCCAACACCTCCTCTCCCTTAATATCAACATGCTCCAGAGCATCAACCTCACTCATATTGTCCTCACCATCATCAAGTTCCCTCTCATTGGTGAATACTGAAGAGAAGTATTCATTGAGGACTTCGCTCACTTCCACAGCCTCCAGGCACATCTTACCACCTTTATCTCTAATAGTTTCTACCTTCACTCCTGTCATCCTTTTTTTCTTCACATAATTGAAGAATGCCTTGGGGTTTTCCTTTACCCTACTCGCCAAGGCCTTCTCATGCTCCCTTCTTGCTCTTCTCAGCCCCTTCTTAAGCTCCTTTCTTGCTTCCCTATATTCCTCAATAGACCCAACTGATCCCTGCTTCGTAAACCTCATGTATGCTGCCTTCTTCCACCTGACTAGATTTTCCACCTCACTTGTCACCCATGGTTCCTTCACCCTACCATTCATTATCTTCTTCACCGGGATAAATTTATCCCTTGCATCCCACAAGAGATCTCTAAACATTGACCACATGTCCATAATACATTTCCCTGCAAAAACATCATCCCAATTCACACCCGCAAGTTCTAGCCTTATAGCCTCATAATTTGCCTTTCCCCAATTAAAAATTTTCCTATCCTCTTTGATTCTATCCTTTTCCATGATAATTATAAAGGCCAGGGAGCAGTGGTTACTGTCCCCCAGATGCTCACCCACTGAGAGATCTGTGATCCGACCCAGGTTCATTACCTAATACTAGATCTAGTATGGCATTCCCCCTGGTTGGCCTGTCCACATACTGTGACAGGAATCCACCCTGGACACACTTAACAAATTCTGTCCCATCTAAACCCTTGGAACTAATCAGGTGCCAATCAATATTAGGGAAGTTAAAGTCATCCATGATAACAACCCTGTTATTTTTGCACCTTTCCAAAATCTGCCTCCCAATCTGCTCCTCTGTATCTCTGCTGCTACCAGGTGGCCTATAGAATACCCCCAGTAGAGTAACTGCTCCCTTCCTGTTCCTGACTTCCACCCATATTAACTCAAAAGAGGATCCTGCTACATTACCCACCCTTTCTGTAGCTGTAATTGTATAACTGACCAGTACTGCCACCCCTCCTCCCCTTTTTCCGCCCTCTCTATCCCTTTTAAAGCACTGAAATCCAGGAATATTGAGAATCCATTCCTGCCCTGGTGTCAGCCAAGTCTCTGTAATGACCACTACATCATAATTCCATGTATGTATCCAAGCTCTCAGTTCATCACCTTTGTTCCTGATGCTTCTTGCATTGAGGTACACACATTTCAGCCCTTCTACCTTACTGTCTTTACACCGTTTATTCTGCTTCTCTTTCCTCAAAGCCTCTCTGTATGTTAGATCTGGCTTTATTCCATACACTTCTTTCACTGCTCTATCGCTCTGGGTCCCATCCCCCTCGCAAATTAGTTTAAACCCTCCTGAACCTTGCTAGCAAACCTACCTGCAAGGATATTGCTCCCCCTCGAGTTCAGGTGCAACCCATCCAATCTGTACAGGTCCCACCTTCCCCAGAAGAGATCCCAATGATCTAAAAATCTAAAACCCTGCTCCCTGCACCAACTCCTCAGCCACGCATTCAACTGCCATCTCCTCCAATTCTTACCATCACTGTCACGTAGCACTGGCAGCAATCCTGAGAACGTCACCCTTGAGGTCCTGTTCTTCAGCCTTCTGCCTATTGATTCAACAATATTTTCTTATGTTTTGGTGATTATAGTCAAAGAAAGATAACATTAATTCACACTCTACAGCACTGAAGTTAATTTCTGTGTCCATCTGCTATATAAGGAGGAATTATTGGAATGTTTGAAAAAATGTTTGATATAGTTTCAAATGAAGAGAATTGCCTTGGATTTTGAAATTTCTTTCTCACTGTAGTGTTTGCCTGATTTGGTGAGTATCTCGCTCACCTGGCTTTCATTTCAGTTTTCGAGCAATGAGAGCATTTTCTTTTATTGTACAGCAGGCGGGCGAGGGAGACAGCTCAACTGGAAGCAAACAACTTGTTCATCTGTTTACCACAGAGTTTCTATGGGAGAACAACCACAGAACAGACATGAGAAGTAAGCGCTTACTAGGCCAAGATCGTTTCAGTCCTCAGTTTTCTGCTGACAAAAAAAAATCCAGCTTAATATGGATGATGCAATATTCACTAATACTGAACTTGCAGTGCAAAAGACTCAACGTAATTTGCAGAATCACAAATGGTGCATTTTCATTAAAGTCATAAGTGTAAGTTTCATTTTTGAAATGGTTTGGAAAAATTTGAGATATTGGATGTGACACAGCACTGGTATCATCCAGAGCCATTTCCTCCAAGTGATCATAAACAATGAGTTAAGATCAGTTGAAGAGAATGCTGTTTGAGCTTAATTTACAGTTAGCATAAAGATGGGGTTTTATGTTATGTTATTCTGTCATCTTGCAATATTTTCTATTATTCCTTGTGATTTATTAACATATTAATAAACTTAGAATATCTCTGACGCTGTGTTGTATGAGTAATGTATGCCAACCAGAAGTGTTCATATGAAACTCACAGAACCTGCAGAAGGGAGAATTAGACAATTGTTTGACTATTTTAAATGAGATCTAAATATGCAAGCCCTTCATTGATCCTGGATCTTGACATAAGCCTTGTGCCAAATTTTTTAACGATATTTGTTTTAATTATTTGGAGGTTCTCATGAAGCCAAGTGAAACTGAACCGGTTGATAAGCACTTAACACAGGCAGTAAAAGTCTTCCCGATAGTTAAGATCAGAGGTTAGAACAGTTGGTTGGGTCGGCACTTGATATTTCAACCAATGATTTGCAACATCTCAATTGGTACAGGCAGCTATACGCTGCACTCAGTTATCAGCTATCATCTGGCCTCTGCATTTTTTTTAAACAAATAATTTGCTGAATAATGTAAAGTGCTTCTGAATATTGCTTCGCAGCCCACCCAGCTGTGCCTTCTATAGGCCAACATTTATCGGGTACATCCTTTATGTACACCTCTGAAGGCCAAAAATGGCGGGAGGTGAAGATGGCGGTGCGACGCAGCGCGCGCAGCTCTCCGGTGAAATGATATCATATTTGTAAGTAGGACGCTGTGCACAATTCTGATTTGATGGAGGTAGACATGAGAAGCACGGAGGAACATCTGGAGAAATTTCTGAAATGCCCGGTTCACTGCCGCTGCCACTGTGCGATCGAGAATCTCTGATGGGAAGGCCACAAAATACCCAGCTTTGCCTGCTGCTGGCGAATGAGGATGGGGTGGAAGCGTTTGGCAGAGATGGAGCTCAGTATTCGGTGTCGGAGGGCTGATCGGAGCTCGAAGTTTTCGGACAACTCAGAGTCGGACTGTGGTCGGGTGTGGCAGGAAGACTTTTCTTCCTTCTCCCGTCTGCATGAGATGTGGGACTTTCAAGAGACTTTGAACTTTCTTACTGTGCCCATGTCCTGTTCTTCATCAAGTTATGGTATTGTTGCACTGTTGTAACTATATGTTATAATTATGTGGTTTTTGTTAGTTTTTCAGTTTTGGTCTGTCCTGTGTTTTTGTGATATCACACCAGAGGAATATTGTATCATTTGTTCATCCCAGTTTGGCAAAAGAATAAACCAGGGAAGGTAGTGCACCCGTGGCTGACAAGGGAAATTAAGGATAGAATCAATTCCAAAGAAGAAACATACAAATTAGCCTTAAAAAGCGGCTCACCTGAGAACTGGGAGAAATTCAGAGTCCAGCAGAGGAGGACAAAGGGCTTAATTGGGAAAGGGAAAAAAGATTATGAGAGAAAACTGGCAGGGAACATAAAAACTGACTGTAAAAGCTTTTATAGATATGTGAAAAGAAAAAGATTGGTTAAGACAATCCCTTACAGTCAGAAACAGGTGAATTGATCATGGGGAACAAGGACATGGCAGACCAATTGAATAACTACTTTGGTTCTGTCTTCACTAAGGAGGACATAAATAATCTTCGGGAAATAGTAGGGGACAGAGGGTCCAGTGAGATGGAGGAACTGAGGGAAATACATGTTAGTAGGGAGGTGGTGTTAGGTAAATTGAAGGGATTAAAGGCAAATAAATCCCCAGGGCTAGATGGTCTGCATTCCAGAGTGCTTAAGGAAGTAGCCCAAGAAATAGTGGATGCATTAGTGATAATTTTTCAAAACTCTTTAGATTCTGGACTAGTTCCTGAGGATTGGAGGGTGGCTAATGTAACCCCGCATTTTAAAAAAGGAGGGAGAGAGAAACTGGGGAATTATAGACCGGTTAGCCTAACATCGGAGGTGGGGAAAATGCTGGAGTCAGTTATCAAAGATGTGATAACAGCACATTTGGAAAGCGGTGAAATCATTAGACAAAGTCAGCATGGATTTTTGAAAGGAAAATCATGTCTGACGAATCTCATAGAATTTTTTGAGGATGTATCTAGTAGAGTGGATAGGGGAGAACCAATGGATGTGGTATATTTGGATTTTCAAAAGGCTTTTGACAAGGTCCCACACAGGAGATTAGTGTGCAAATTTAAAGCACACGGTATTGGGGGTAAGGTATTGATGTGGATAGAGAATTGGTTAGCAGACAGGAAGCAAAGAGTGGGAATAAACGGGACCTTTTCAGAATGGCAGGCGGTGACTAGTGGGGTACCGCAAGGCTCAGTGCTGGGACCCCAGTTGTTTACAATATATATTAATGACTTGGATGAGGGAATTAAATGCAGCATGTCCAAGTTTGCGGATGACACAAAGCTGGGCGGCAGTGTTAGCTGTGAGGAGGATGCTAAGAGGATGCAGGGTGGCTTGGATAGGTTAGGTGAGTGGACAAATTCATGGCAGATGCAATTTAATGTGGATAAATGTGAGGTTATCCACTTTGGTGGCATAAACAGGAAAAAAAAATATTATCTGAATGGTGGCCATTAGGAAAAGGGGAGGTGAGACGAGACCTGGGTGTCATTATACACCAGTCATTGAAGGTGGGCATGCAGGTACAGCAGGCGGTGAAAAAGGCGAATGGTATGCTGGCATTCATAGCAAGAGGATTCGAGCATAGGAGCAGGGAGGTACTACTGCAGTTGTACAAGGCCTTGGTGAGACCACACCTGGAGTATTGTGTGCAGTTTTGGTCCCCGAATCTGAGGAAAGACATTCTAGCCATAGAGATAGTACAAAGACGGTTCACCAGATTGATTCCTGGGATGGCAGGACTTTCATATGATGAAAGACTGGATAGACTAGGCTTATACTCGCTGGAATTTAGAAGATTGAGGGGGGATCTTATTGAAATGTATAAAATCCTAAAGGGATTGGACAGGCTAGATGCAGGAAGATTGTTCCCGATGTTGGTGAAGTCCAGTATGAGGGGTCACAGTTTAAGGATAAAGGGGAAGCCTTTTAGGACCGAGATGAGGAAATACTTCTTCACACAGAGAGTGGTGAATCTGTGGAATTCTCTGCCACAGGAAACAGTTGAGGCCAGTTCATTGGCTATATTTAAGAGGGAGTTAGATATGGCCCTTTGGCTAAAGGGATCAGGGGGTATAGAGAGTAGGCAGGTACAGGGTTCTGAATTGGATGATCAGCCATGATCATACTGAATGGTGGTGCAGGCTCGAAGGGCCGAATGGCCTACTCTTGCACCTATTTTCTATGTTTCTATTTCTTAATGCATGCATTACTAAATGACAATAAAAGAGGAGCGCATGTCCTTATAATCTAATCTAATCTAATCTAATATCGTTTAATTTTAATGTTTAGTTCATGGAACAGCATTCTGTTAATCTTGCACTGGTTTTCCACAAAGCTGCAGACTGGAACTCCTTCCCCCACCCCGACCACCCCCAGGTATTGAATCAGAAATATTTCCAGGAACGCACGCAGTAGAAGTGAACATTGTTGAGTAGAATTACAGCAGGATTTGGTGCTTGATGTGATGTCATCAAATTATTAAGCATGGTGTGATACAAGTTCACTGGATCAATACATTCACAGCCCAGTTAATCAGTTTCAAAGGTAACTTTCACCACCCTCGCTGCATTCTCCGTAAGATCCTTCAGTGCAGCACTCAATGTCTTGTACATCATCAGAAATGATGAGCCTGCTCCAAAAATGGAGCCAATGACAGGGACAAAGTCGAGAGCGAATTCCAGGGCTGAAACGGTAACAACAGCAACCCCCCAATCTAACCTCATAATTGCATCTATGGTTATTTCCCCCGGCAATGGCGTTTTTACTGTTGCCTTCAGCTCTTCCACAGGTTTTCCTGCTCTGTTGGCCAGTCTTTGAAGAGAAGCATCATCCAGACCCAGGCACTTCTGGAAGTGGACAATGACTCCAATCAATATACCGATATCACAATCGAGAGAGACACCGGGAACTGGGATTGCACCCAATCCCCCTGAGAGTGTTGCAAACATCCAGATATATTGTTTCAGAATCTTGGATTTCCTCTGAACATATCTCCACACTTAGATTTGGAAGGGCCAGGACAAAGATCCTTTTCTTTACATTATTTAGAGCACCTTCGAGTCCTTCATTTAACTGAATGAAATCAAAACGATGTGGCTCTAAACTGGATATCAGGAACACAGTTGGATCTGGAATCCCTGCCTCTGCCAACCTCCTGACAGTGTCACTCCAAATCTTTTCCAGCTCTTGTCCTTCACTAATAACCATTTTATCTTTCCTCATGGAATAAAGATCAGCATCAATCTTAGAGTGAACAAAATAGAGTTGTTTCCCCAGCTGTTTAATCTCTTTGGAAAGCTTTACATCACTTTCTTTGAATTGACAAGTGGAGATTATGATAAAGAAATCAAATCTTTTCAATTTCATTTTTGTGAGATATGTAGCTGCTGGATGTGAGTTCCAACAGCTTCCTGACACAGGACCCATCCTAAATATACTAATAATTAAACATTGATTCACACTTTCACCAAACCTCTCATCAGTCATTCCTCACTCTCAACCTTTCAAAATTCTCAGCCTATTGTGTCAAATATCTTTTCACACTCTTCGTTTCTGCCATCACCCCACTGACCCAAATACAGGACTAAATTTGCATTACATTAACAAATTATGGAAGAATTTTACAATGAAAAAGACTACCCAGTTTCCTGTAGACTGCTCATCTATCTCCCTCTGATTTTTTTCGACACTTTCAGCCGTGACATGGACCCACATGAAATAGGTCGAGGTACGAACTCTGTTCCATCCAATGACACTGTGCTCCCCAACTCCTGAAATGTGCCTGGGTGTGCTTAGATAGGGAGTATGCAGTTTTATGGGACGAGAGCAGGATTTCTGAGAAAGGTTACCCTCTCCCACCCAAAAATTGAGTCTTTTCTGGATAATAGTGATTGTATTTTAATATGAAAATGTTATTAGTTTTGGAAACCGCTGATCATCGCTTGTATTTTACGAGTGTAATTTATTTTAAAAAATAGCATGGAGGGGAATAAACAGTCGACATTTAAGGCTGAAACCCTTCAACAGGACTTGAAATTTGGGGGCAGAAGCCAGAATAAAGAGAAGGAATTTAATTGGAGAAGGTTCCTCTCCTGCAGGAATAATAGATGCTACGAATCACAACATGCTGGAGGAACTCAGCAGGTCGGGCAGCATCCTTGGAAATGATCAGTCAACGTTTCAGGCCGGAACCCTTTGTCGGAACTGAAGACCGGGGGGCGGGGGGGGGGTGCGGAGCGCGGTGGTGCAAAGGCCCTATAAATAAGGTGGGGGGAGGGTGGGAAGGAGAAGGCTGTTAGTTGCCAGCTGAAAAACCAGTAAGGATAAAGATAAAGGGCTGGGGACCGCTTCATCGAGCAACTCCGTTCCATCCGCCACAACAGACAGGATCTCCCGTTTGCCACCCACTTCAACTCTGCTTCACGTTCCCATTCGGATATGTCCATACATGGCTTCCTCTACTGCCATGATGAGGCTCAACTCAGGTTGGAGGAGGAACACCTCATATACCGCCTAGGTAGTCTCCAGCCCCTTAGTATGAACGTAGAATTCTCCAACTTCTGGTAATTCCCTCCCCCTCACTTCCCCTATCCCTATTTACACTCTGCCCCCTCCTCCAGCTGCCTATCACCTCCCTCATGGTTCCGCCTCCTTCTACTACTGATCGTGTTTCCTCCTATTCCTTCTTCACCTTTCCTGTCTATCCCCTCCCTGCTTCCCCTCCCCCACCCCTTTATCTTTCCCCAGCATGTTGTAAGTGTTGCTTTGACCCCAGCATCTGAAGAGCATCTTGTGTTTGGATGCTACAAATATCTGCTTGCCGACAGATTCTGGACTATGACGCATGGGAACACGTCTGTAACACTGGAGCTGAAATTCACAACCCACACCGCTGTCCATCATGAACAGGGTCCCGCAGAGAGGAGATTTTAAAAAGACAGCTAAAAACATCCAGGAATGTATGCCTGTGATTCGGCATTTCTAGGCAGCCTCAGATCAGTATTGAAAAGTCAATTTTCATTTTGGGTGCCGGTTAGTCGTTGCATCTGTTTACCTCCCATCCCTTGAGGGATTGCCAGGTTAAAGTCATTAATGCCCTGTTCAGACAGACACAATTCATTTCCCACCACATCTTCTTTGACACCGAGCACTCTTGAGTTCCACAGTCTAATATACATGTTAGAAAGTACCGTGATAATAGTTCTTGTGATTATTCTTTTTAATCAAAATATCCCCATAAAATTAACAGGGTAATATATTACATATTTTAATTTGTTGTTTTTAAAATCATCGTGGGACATATTTCAAGGTAGCCCAGTAGCAGGTACCCTTTCGGCCTACTGAGTTTACGGTAGCTTGCAGAAAATATCCTTCCCAAACAATTTGCCCCGTAACCCACTCATCTCATGTTCCCATCAATCCCATCACTTGCCTCCACTTATGGCAACTTAGAGTGGCCAAGTAACCTGAAACAGAGCATTTGGGGAAAACCCCATCCCAACGTAGAAATAAAAGGCAGGAAAAGGTTAAAGCTGGAGCAACAGCTGACAGAATAGAACCCAGATCACTGAAGCTCTGAGGTGATAACTTTAAATGTTTGCATGGTTTCCAGCCCATGGTTTGAGCTACTGATCAGTCGAATTTGCTCATGGTAAGGACCTTTACTGGCATGTGTATGTTGGACAGATACACTAAGGTTAAAACATTAATGTTATTTTGAATATGTGTTGTACATTATCTAAAGAAAAGTGAATGTAGTACTTGAATGACATTTCAATTCATTAATGGTTATTGATTAGAAGGGGATTTCGTAAAATAATATTTAGACGTAACTGCATGTTGAGAAAATATTAACCCGCCCTGGCAAAACAAAAGCTAAGTTCTTAGTATTTCTTAAAGTCACACATTTCTGGCTTGTCATGACCAACCAATTAATGACATTTTAACTCTTTTGTTTTCCCATCAGTAATTATTTAGCTTGCATTGCTGTTCAATGTAATGAATGACATCATCCTTGCACAATCTTCAGACTGCTGTGCAGGGTTCTGATTTTAATCTTTGTAGCTATTACATGCATAAGCTGGGGCAGAATTTATTCAAAGTATGTCTAGAATTTAATTATACACAGGATATTACAATCCGGCAGCAATCTGAAATGCAATGCAACTGGCCTGATATCTGATTTGGTATGATGAAGCTGCACTTCAAGGAGATTTTAAAAAAGCTTTAAGTCCCAATAGGTTATACCTGTACCTGTTTTAATAATGTAAATTTGTCTAAAGGCAACTATGCACATTTGGAACTTACTACGTTAATGAAAGAACAAAGTACACCACAACACTAATCAATCCAGTGTTCAAATCTGTAAATAAGCAGAATAGTTCCAGTGGGCTGTGTAAGATGCTCCCACAAGTTACTCCCAATACAACAAGGTTTCTGAAGGTGGCTTCTTTCAGATCATTTTCTCTCCTTTGATGGTACTGTAGTGCTATAGCGTACTGTAACCCACACAATGCTGGATGAACTCAATAGTTGAGGCAGTATCTATGAAGAGGGATAAACAGTTGATGTTTTGGTCTGAGGCCCTTCATCAGGATCTGATGAATTTAAATAAATGTCAACAGATTACTCCTCTCCATAGATGGGTCTGACCTGCTGAGATCACACAGCATTTTGTGCGTGTGAATCTGGATTTCCAACATCTGTGAGATCTCTTGTGATTTTGCTGCCAGCATTCCTGATCACAGACCCATTGATGAAGATGATGTAAAGCAGATGCCATGACGTCTCCGCTGGAGACTGGATAATTCCTCTGGAAACTGAAGTACAGGGAACAAAGCATGGGAACACTTTATGTTTGTTCCATAATATTGATGTCATAATGTCTACTGTTTCCTTCAATTATATTGACCTACTTTCCCCACACAAATTAAAGAATCGTTAATGCAGCAGAACATTGAATTAATTGACAAGATTGAAGGTAATTGAATTTACTTCACATAATTCAATGTTTTACTCTGTATTCTTACATTGATTCAACAATATTTTATGTTTTGGTGATTATAGCCAAACAAAGATGAGATTATTTCACACTCTGCACTGAAGTTGATTCTGCGTCCATCTGCTATACGAGGAAGAATCATTGGAATGTTTGAAGAAACTTTTGATGTAGTTTCAAATGAAGAAAATTGACTTGGATCATGAAATTCCCTTCTCTCTGCTTAGTTGCTGCCTGATTTGCTGAGTATTTCAATCAGATGGTTTGTATTTCAGTTTTTGAGCAACTATGGCATTTTCTCTTATTTTTCACCAGGTGGGTGAGGGAATCCATGAAAGCAATAGTTCAGATAGAAGCAAAGCAATTTATTAATCTGTTTATCACAAAGTTTCTATGCGAGGAATGCCACAGAATGGTCATGACAAGTAAGCATTTAATAGGGCAAGATCTTTTCAGTCCTCAATTTCCTCCTGACAAAAAAAAATCGAGCTTGATATTGATGATGGGATATAATTAAATTCACTAATACTGGACTTGCAGTGGAAAAGACTGAATGTAATATTCACAGTCATAAATAGTGTGTTTTGAATAAATTCACAGAAGTGAGTTTCATTTTTGCAATAACTTGGAATAGCTTGCGATATTGGATGTGACACAGCACTGGTATCATCCAAAGCAATTTCCTCCAAATGATCATAAAGGTTAAGTTAAGCTCAATCAGAGTTGAAAAGGATACTAACTGAGCTTAGTTTATAGTTACAATTGAGATGTAAAGTTTGATGAGTTTACTTCATTAACATGTAATTTATTATGTTACCTTGCAATATTTTGTATTATTCATTACTTTTTGTATTGTGATTTATTAACAAGTATTAACAAACTACTTAGAATAATTCTGACATGCTGTGCTGTATGGGTAAGTGTTCATGCAAAACGCACAGAAGCATGAATCTTCAGAGGAGAAGGCCCCGAGTCCTCGGCTTTGCTTGTTGCTCGGCGTCCGGAGCTCAAAGGGTTCGGCAGAGGATGGTGCTCGGAGAGGCTGTATTGGAGGGGCTGTTCGGAGGCTCGAAGTTTTCGGACAGACTCAGAGTCAGCTGCGGTCGAGTGCTTCCAATGCATTGGCAAGTTGTCAGCGCTTGGAGGTTAATGGCAGGGAGAGTTCCTCCCTTCTACTGCCTGCTATCGGGACTATCAGCAGTCGATCGGGACCTTGAGACTTCTTTTTTACCGTGCCCATGGTCCGCTCTTTATCAAATTATGGTATTGCTTTGCACTGTTGTAACTATATGTTATAATTATATAGCTTTGTCCATTTTAGTCTTGCTTTGTCCTTTTTTAGTGATATTACTCTGGAGGAACACTGTATCATTTCTTAATGCATGCATTTCTAAATGACAATAAATGAGGACTGAGTGTCCTCATAATCTAATCTAATCTAAAGCAGCAGAAGGGAGAATAATCGACAATTGTTCGACTATTTTAATTGAGATCTAAATGTGCAAGGCTTCATTGATCCGGGATCTTGCCATGAGCTTTGGGCCAGGTTTTCTAATGGTGTTTTCTTTTTAAATTTATACAGAGATTCTCTTAAAGGTAATTGAAACTGTACAGGTCAACAAGCACTAAACCCAGGCTGTGATATTCTTCCCGATAATTAACATCAGATGGTTGGAGTGATACGATCTTTCAACCAATAATTTATAACATCTCAAATGATACAGAAATCTATACACTACATCTAAGTATCAGCTATCATTTCACCTAT
The DNA here is from genome assembly GCF_963921235.1 of Mobula hypostoma. Taxonomy (NCBI): domain Eukaryota; kingdom Metazoa; phylum Chordata; class Chondrichthyes; order Myliobatiformes; family Myliobatidae; genus Mobula; species Mobula hypostoma. The sequence goes on along the minus strand of NC_086106.1, from coordinate 54,937,675 downwards.
GCAGTTCTATTTTAACAAAAGTAATTGGCTGAATAATGCAATGTGCTGCCAAATATTGCGTGGCAGACCACCCAGCTGTGCCTTCTATATGTCAATGTTTACAGGGTACATCGTTCATATACATTTCTGAAGGCAGATATAGCATCATTTTAAAGTTTAATTCATAGAGTAGCACTTTGTTAATCTTATACCAGTTTTCCAAATGCTGCATATCGGAAATTCCCTCCCAGCCCGCTTCAGTAATGAATAAGAAATATTTTAGGAGTGAATGCAGGAGAAGTGAACATTATCTAACAGTAGGATTTGGTGTTAGATAATATCAAATGTTTAACAATGGCATTATATAAATTCACTGGGTCCATACATTTAAAGCTCAGTTAATCAGTTTCAAAGGCAACTCTCACCACCCTCTCTGCATTCTCTGTAAGATCCTTCAGTGCCGCACTCAGTATCTTGTACGTCATAAGAAATAATGAGCCTGCTCCAAAAATGGAGCCAATGACTGGGACAAAGTCGAGAGCAAATCCCAGGGCTGAAATGGTAACAAGAGTAACCCCCCAACCTACCCTCATAATTACATCTAGGGTTATTTCCTCCAGCAGTGGAGCTTTTACTGTCGCCTTCAGCTCTTCCACAGGTTTTACTGCTCTGTTGACCAGATTTTGAAGAGAAGCATCATCCAGACCCAGGCATTTCCGGAAGTGGACAATGGCTCCAATGACTATACCGATATCACAAGCAAGAGAGACACCGGGAACTGGGATCTCACCCAATCCCCCTGAAAGTGTTGCAAACATCCAGTTAAGTGTTCTCAGAATGTTAGATTTCTTCTGAGCTATCTCCTCACTTAGGTTTCGAAGGGCCAGGACAAAGATCTTTTTTTTACATTATTTAGATCACCTTCAAGCTCTTCATTTAACCGAATGAAATCAAAATGACACGGCTGTAAACTGGATATCAGGAACATAGCTGGATCCGGAACTCCTGCCTCTTTCAGCCTCCTGACACAGTCACGCCGAATCTTTTCTAGCTCTTCTTCTTCATTAATAACCATCTTTTGTTTCCTCATGGACCAAAGATTGACATCAATCTTAGAGTGGACAAAACAGAATTTTTCCCCAGCCGTTTAATCTCTTCGGAAAGTTTTATATCACTTTCTCTGAATCGACAAGTGCAGATTATGATAAAGAAATCAAATCTTTTGAACTTCATTTCTGTGCGATATGTAGTTGCTGGAAATTGTGTAGTTCCGATCCCTGGCAGGTCCCAATAGCGAACATTGGGCAGAGTGGGATGTGAGTACCCGATTGGCTCCATTGTTGCTTCTGCGTTCCCAACTTCAGCTGCTCCCGGGTCATCGCTCCGAAGTCCTCTCACGGCATTGATGAAGGTGGATTTTCCTGCTCCTGATTGTCCCGTCACTGCAATGTTAAGCTCTGTTATCCAGATCAGTTATTTTCTTCTGTATCAGTGGTTTAACTTTTTCCAACCCACCTGTTTCAAAATCAGACTTCAGTTTGTTCAGTTCTTCCTGTGTGAAGAATGAGGGGGTCTCAATCTCTGCCAGCAGAGGAGGACAAAGGGCTTAATTAGGAAGGGGAAAAAAGATTATGAGAGAAAACTGGCGGGGAACATAAAAACGGACTGTAAAAGCTTTTATAGATATGTAAAAAGGAAAAGACTGGTAAAGACAAATGTAGGTCCCCTGCAGACAGAAACAGGTGAATTGATTATGGGGAGCAAGGACATGGCAGACCAATTGAATAATTACTTTGGTTCTGTCTTCACTAAGGAGGACATAAATAATCTTCCAGAAATAGTAAGGGACAGAGGGTCCAGTGAGATGGAGGAACTGAGCGAAATACATGTTAGTAGGGAAGTGGTGTTAGGTAAATTGAAGGGATTGAAGGCAGATAAATCCCCAGGGCCAGATGGTCTGCATCCTAGAGTGCTTAAGGAAGTAGCCCAAGAAATAGTGGATGCATTAGTGATAATTTTTCAAAACTCGTTAGATTCTGGACTAGTTCCTGAGGATTGGAGGGTGGCTAATGTGACCCCACTTTTTAAAAAAGGAGGGAGAGAGAAACCAAGGAACTATAGACCGGTTAGCCTAACGTCGGTGGTGGGGAAACTGCTGGAGTCAGTTATCAAGGATGTGATAACAGTACATTTGGAAAGCGGTGAAATGATCGGACAAAGTCAGCATGGATTTGTGAAAGGAAAATCATGTCTGACGAATCTCATAGAATTTTTTGAGGATGTAACTAGTAGAGTGGATAGGGGAGAACCGGTGGATGTGGTATATTTGGATTTTCAAAAGGCTTTTGACAAGGTCCCACACAGGAGATTAGTGTGCAAACTTAAAGCACACAGTATTGGGGGTAAGGTATTGGTGTGGGTGGAGAATTGGTTAGCAGACAGGAAGCAAAGAGTGGGAATAAACGGGACCTTTTCAGAATGGCAGGCGGTGACTAGTGGGGTACCGCAAGGCTCAGTGCTGGGACCCCAGTTGTTTACAATATATATTAATGACTTGGATGAGGGAATTAAATGCAGCATCTCCAAGTTTGCGAATGACACGAAGCTGGGTGGCAGTGTTAGCTGTGAGGAGGATGCTAAGAGGATGCAGGGTGACTTGGATAGGTTGGGTGAGTGGGCAAATTCATGGCAGATGCAATTTAATGTGGATAAATGTGAAGTTATCCACTTTGGTGGCAAAAATAGGAAAACAGATTATTATCTGAATGGTGGCCGATTAGGAAAGGGGGAGGTGCAATGAGACCTGGGTGTCATTATACACCAGTCATTGAAAGTGGGCATGCAGGTACAGCAGGCGGTGAAAAAGGCGAATGGTGTGCTGGCATTTATAGCGAGAGGATTCGAGTACAGGAGCAGGGAGGTACTACTGCAGTTGTACAAGGCCTTGGTGAGACCACACCTGGAGTATTGTGTGCAGTTTTGGTCCCCTAATCTGAGGAAAGACATCTTTGCCATAGAGGGAGTACAAAGAAGGTTCGCCAGATTGATTCCTGGGATGGCAGGACTTTCATATGAAGAAAGACTGGATGAACTGGGCTTGTACTCGTTGGAATTTAGAAGATTGAGGAGGGATCTGATTGAAACGTATAAGATCCTAAAGGGATTGGACAGGCTAGATGCAGGAAGATTGTTCCCGATGTTGGGGAAGTCCAGAATGAGGGGTCACAGTTTGAGGATAGAGGGGAAGCCATTTAGGACCGAGATTAGGAAAAACTTCTTCACACAGAGAGTGGTGAATCTGTGGAATTCTCTGCCACAGGAAACTGTTGAGGCCAGTTCATTGGTTATGTTTAAGAAGGAGTTAGATATGGCCCTTGTGGCTACAGGGGTCAGGGGGTATGGAGGGAAGGCTGGGGCGGGGTTCTGAGTTGGATGATCAGCCATGATCATAATAAATGGCGGTGCAGGCTCGAAGGGCTGAATGGCCTACTCCTGCACCTATTTTCTATGTCTATGTCTATGTCTATGCCACTGGTTCTCTGAAATGAAATATGTTCCATTAACGTTCTCAACTGAAACAACTTCTATTTGTATTGCATGTCACATCATTCACAGAACATCCTCATGTCAGTCCTTCTTATTAACGGTCCAAGTGCTCTTGCTGTTACAATTTGCTATGCAACAGCTATCAAAGTTGTTATTATAATGTGCATAAGCACGAGTAGGGTCATTGGAAAGTACAGCACAGAAACAGGCATTGACCTAAACTGGGACCATAGCCCTCCATACTTCTAATATTAAACAGTGAGATCAAGCTCACAAGCACCACTTATGCTGGCAACTTATTCCACACTCTCACAACCCTCTGAGCTGTTAATATATTTTGACTTTGCTTACTCACCATTGATTTAACTAATGGAGCACGTAGATCTCCACCTGTTTGTCCACAGAGCAGCATCTTCACATAGTCTACAACTTTATTTCTATTCACCCATGTTTCTTCATCATATCCTCTCACCTCAGTCCAACAAAGTTATCTTAGCTTTTGCCTCTCTGAAATGATATTACAAGTGAAGTTGGTGATCGGAGATTTGGAGCACATGAAGCCCAAACTGTGTGGGGCACTAGTAATTGGTTGACAGGGTGCAGAAGAGGAGTTGTTATCAGAAGATCCTATGCAGATGATACGTTCTGTCTGCAGTCTGGTGCATCAGTGGGAATGGGAACGGCTCATATTGAACCTGGCATGCTTCAATCATTGATAAGCTCCACCACAGTCAAGAATCTAGTTTCAACACGTTGTGACGAGAATACACATAAAATTAAGATGTTTGCTGGCCTGGGTTAGCATCAGTGACATCAGCAAGTGGTCTGCCACCTGCCCTCAGGGGAAGGAGAGATAAGGAACAATGGAGCAGCATCTGGAGATGTGTAATGAAGGGATGTGGGAGGGAGAGCTGTCTGGAGCGGCTCCCCCCTTTGAACCTTGAACTGTTTGAAGTGATGGACAGGCGATACCCCAGCAGGGGGATAAAAAGGGACCGGTTCGCTAAGGCAGGACACACACACGCCACCCGAGGTAACGAGACCCTGGAAGCGGTACGCTCCTCACAAGTCGGTGGGAAGTACCAGACAACCCAGGCAGGGTGGAAAGGTACGATCAGCGGGAACCCGGTGTGTGTCCGCCCCTGCCTGGGTGCCGGGTTCACTGCAGAGGATCGACCGCATCTGGAGGAGGGGTCACAGTCGGTGACCTCAGGTGACATCACCAAGGACCCGCCCAAAAAGCTGTTTGTGAGCCATATCGTCGGTCTGTGAGTGAAACCATGTCTGAATGATCAGTTGTTCCTGTTCTATCTCTCTCTTCCCCCACCTTGTCCATCGCCATGGCAACGATTACTGCGAACTGAACTACTAAACTGGACTGAACTTTGAGTCACTTTGAAATTTGGTCATTTACCCCTAGACAACGATAGAGCTTGATTGATGCTGTTATCTTAATTCTGTGCACATGTGTGTTTATCATCGCTGAACTGTTGCATTTATTATCCTTTCGATTACTGTGTTGCTTGTTTCTTTAATAAAACTTTCTTAGTTCTAGTACTCCAGACTCCAACTGAGTGATCCATTTCTGCTGGTTTGGCAACCCAGTTACGGGGTACGTAACAACGTGCAGTTCTGAATGATGGTGCACAGTTAAATAGCTGGAGGAGAAAAGGAGAGGAACATTTTCCAAGAACATGCCCATCCAACAACCATTGTGAGTGCTATAGATGTGGCTGAAATATTCACAAGAATGGTGTTCAATAACCAGGTCAAATGGTGATAGGAGCCGCCAACTTCCTGAATATGTAAATAATGTACAGAAGACGTCTGCTCTTTCAATGTAGGTATCTACACAACATGACGTAAATCCAGTACGGTTAATGACTACCAAATCTGGTGACACTAAAACATCAAAGCAATGGGCCTTGCCATCATGGGACTCTCAAGAATCATTAATGCCTAATTTGGATTTTGCCAGGACAATTTGATCTTTAAAATTCATTTTCAACTAGATCCTTTGTAGACATAACAGCTTCTTCCCATTTGTAATGAAAACTGTCTTTGAGCCCAGGCTAAAACTTCACAGAGTGTGCCCAAAAGAACCACACTTTTTCAGTAGGCACCAATGGTTAGTGATGACCCAGGAACTACCAATTCAAAGAGAAAAGCAAACCCATCCCTCCTTCCTCACCAAAAAAGAAAGGTAACACGATCATCAATCCACCCTCCAAACTCCCTCCCTAGCACAAAATGCAACAACATGGGCCCCACTCCCCACTCCATATTGACAAATACAGTACTGTGCAAAAGTCTCAAATGTATTATATATAATTTATTATATAAAACCAAATTATAACAAATTAAATAAAATGGAGATGCAGGATTAGGGGATGTGTTTTAGCTGAATGATATGGGAGCTGGAGGGCCCCATTGTGGTTCCTGGTGACCACACTGGCAGCAAGTGTTAGTTACTCGAAGAACTCAGGCTCAAATTTGAAGAGCTGGAATCTGAGCTTCAAACATCGCGATGCATCAGAGAGAGTGAAAGTTACCTGGACTCTGCGCCCAGTCTGTGATCAGGGCCAAGAACGTGTTACTGCGAGTGAGGCACTTGGGGAGGAGGGGGTTCCAAGACGGAGGAATATTGGAGGAGTCTCAGACCCTGAACTTGCCCGACAGGTCTGAAATTGATGCAATACACACAAAATGTTGAAGGAACTCAGCAGGCCAGGCAGTATCTATGGACAAGAATAAATAATCGGCATTTTGGTCCGAGACCCTTCATTTCTTAGCCCAAAACGTTGACTGTTTACTCTTTTCCATAGATGCTGCCTGGTCTACTGAGGTCCTCCAGCATTTTGTGTGTATTACTTTGATTTCAATCACCCACAGATTTTCTCTTGTTTGAGACTGATGCTCCTTCTGAGGATGAGACAGAGGGTTGTAGGGAAGATCAGCAACTGTGGTTCATGGAGCTGTTCAAGAAGGGGGAGAGAAGAGAAATGTGGTTGTAACTGGTGATTGTATAGACAATGGAATAGGCATAATTCTCTGTCACAAAGATTGAGAGTCCCAAAGGCAATGTTATCTGTCTTGTTCCTGGGTCTGGGACATCCCATCTGAATTGCAGAGAAATTATGCATGGGAAGGGGTAGGGTTCCTTTTTTGTGGTTCATGTCAGCACTAGTGATCTGGGAAGCTAGGGACTAAATCAAAACGCAGAAACAAGAAGTTAATAATCTCTGGATTGCTACATAAGCAACATGCAATTTGCACAGGGTTAATAAGATGATAAGATCAGAGGGGTAAAGGTGCTGCTAAATTTCGGTGTGGGAGAAGTGGATATACATTTGTGGAACATTAGCACCAGTGTTGGAGAAAGGGAGCTGTTCTGATGGGGCAGGCTCTACCTGAACTAGGCTGGGACCACAATCTGGCAAATTACATAACTAGGGGTGTGGTGGGCTTTAAACTAAATTGTAGGGGGTGGATTGAACAGGCTGGAAAAGTCAGGATAATAGTAAAGGGAAGGAGAATCCAGGAGAGATTACAGAAGTCTCCAAATTAATGAATAAAACAAAGTTTAGAAAGGGATAAGAAATCATCTTCAGAAACATGGAGACAAAATTGAAAAGAGAGCTGAATACAGAACTGTTTCTGTTATATTTCAATGCATGATGTATCTATTGTTACGTACCCCATAACTGGGTTGCCAAACCAGCAGAAATGGACCACTAGATGGAGTCTGGTTTAACAGAAACTAAAAAAGTTTTATTAAAGAAATAAGTAACACAGTACTCTAATCGTAAGGATATAAATGCAACAGGTTAGCAATGATAAAACACACATGTACACAGAACAAGGCTAATAGGAATCAAACAAGCTCTATTGCAGACTAGGGGTAAAATGATCAGTCTCAAGTGATGCAGAGTTCAGTTCAGCTTAGTACAGTTCGCAGTAATCGCTGTTGTGCCATTGGAGAGAGAGAGAGAGAGAGAGAGAGGGATATGCAAATCCAATTCAGCAGACCTTTGATGTTCTTCACAGTTGGCTTTCGAGCGGACCCTTTTATGTCTTATATCTTGCTGTGGTCACCGACTGTGACCCCTCCGTTCCGGATACGACCGTTCTTCCGCGGTGAACCTGGCACCCAGGCAAGGGCGGACACACACACCAGGTTCCCGCTGATCGTACCATTTCACCCTGTGCGTCTATGGTCGGTTCCCGCGACCAGACCTCCAAACTCTCACCAACTTGTGGAGGCACACCGCTCTTCCAGGGTCTCGTTATCTTGTGATCTCGTGGTGTCTCATGCCTTAGCGAACCCGTTCTTTTTATCCCCCTGCTGGGGTATCGCCTGTCCATCAAACTTCAAACAGTTCAGGTTCAAAGCAACCGATCTGTCAATACTCGGAACTGTGTCTCTTTTTGTTATCTCTTTCCTCTCTCATTAACATTTTGAACGTTTCTCCATTTGTCTCCCTTATCTCTCTCATCAGCATCAATCTTCTGATAACTTGGATTTTCATCACAATATAATAAAGTTGATGATATCATAGCACAGTTACAGATTGCCAGGTATGATGATGTGGGCATCACTGGGTCATGGTTGCAGGAAGATCACAGCTGGGAGCTTAACATCCAAGGATACACATCATATCAAAAGGAAAGTCAAGTGGGCAGAGGTGTTGGGATGGCTTTGATTTTTAAATAAATCACTCAAAAGTAAAGGCATATGATTAGAAGATGCAGTCAACAAGGTTTGAAAAAAAGACACTCATGGAAGCTTTATATAGACCTCCAAACAGTAGCAAGAATGTGGGGTACAAATTACAACAGAAGACAGAAAAGGCATGTAAAAAGGGTAATGTTATGTTGGTCATGGAAGATTACAATATGCAGATTTACTGGAAATTCAGTTTTGTACTCGATTCCAAGAAGAGTTGGCAGAATGTCTGTAAGACCTATTTTTCAAACAGCTTCTGGTTGAGACGATGAGGGAAAATTCTGGACTGGGTGCTGTGTAATCAGATTTGTTTAAGGAGCCTAAGGTGCAGGAACCCTTAGGAGGCCGTCATCATACTAGTATAGAATACATCCTGCAGTTTGAGAGGGAGAAGATAAAAATGGATCAGTATGCAGAGCCTTAAAGGGAATAACAGAAGCAGAAGAGGAGAGTGGGCCAAAGTTCACTGGAAGGCAACACTAGCAGGGATAATAGAAGAGTAATGGTTGGAAACTTTGAGAACAATTACACCATAAGACATAGGAACAGAATTAGGCCATTTGGCCCAATACATCTGCTCTGCCATTGCATCATGACTGATCCATTTCCTTCTCAACACCATCCTCCCGCCTTCTCCCCAAAATCTTCATACCCTAACTAATCAAGAACCTATCAACCTCCACCTAAAATGTACTCAATTATCTGCCCTGCACATCAGGCAGTGGCAATAAATTCCAGAGATTCGCCACCCTCTGGTTTAAGAAAGATCATTTTCATCTATACTCTGAATGAAAGTTCCTCTGTTTGGAGGATGTGCCCTGTGGTCATAAACTCCCGCATCATAGGAAAAATCCTCTCCACATCCAAGGTATTTAGGCCATTCAACAGGTTTCAGTGAGATTATCCCCTGGTTCGACTAAATTCCAGCAAGTGCAAGTCACTGCCACCAGTAGCTCCTCATACGATAATTGCTTCATTCCTGGAATCATTCTTGTGAACTTTCTCTGAACCCTCTCCTATGTCAGCACATCCTTTCTTAAATAAAGGGCCCAAAACTGCTCACAATACTGCAAGAGAGGCTTCACCGGTGCCTTCTAAAGCCCTGGCCATAAATCATTGCTTTTATATCCTTGACCACTCAAAACAAATATTAACTTTGCATTTTCCTTCCTCATCACCAAATCAACCTTCAAATGGACCTTTAGATAGTCTTGTATGAGGACACCTAAGTCCCTTTCCAATTCATTTTTTAAAAAATTCCTCCTCATTTAGAAAATAGTTTACTCTTTTATTCCTACTACCAAAGTGCCTGACTGTATATTACCCAACACTGTATTGCTTTTGTCACTTCTTTTCCCTTTCTCCTCATCAGTCTAAATCCTACTGTAGCCTCCCTGCTGTCTCAAGACTACCTGTCACTCCACCTATCTTTGTATCAACTTCAAACTTGGCCACAAAGCCATCAATTCTATCATCCAAGTAATTGACATACAACGTAAAAAGAAGCAGCCCCAACACTGACACCTGCAGAACACTACTAGTCACAGGCAGCCAAGTTTGAAGACAGAAGATCGGTTCATCCCAAAGAAGAAGTTTCCAAAGGGCGGAGAGGCTACCATGGCAATAAGGGAAGTCAACACAGCATTAAAGCAAAATAGAGGACATACAATATAGCAAATAATACTGGGAATCTAGAGGATTGGGAAGTATTTAAAAAAGTAACAGTAAGCAACTGGGAAAAAGCAGTAACAAGGGAAATGATAAGTATAAAGGTAAACAAGCAAATAATATAAAGGACGAAAACAAAAGCTCTTTTTTTAGATACATAAATAGTAAATGAGAGGTAAGACTTAACACGGGTCTGTTCTAGACTGACAATTGAAGGGTAGTTATGGGGACAAGGCAATGGAAGGTGAACTGAATATGTATTTTGCGACAGTCTTCTCTGTGGAAGACACCAGCAGCATGCCAGAAATTCGAGCGTCAGGGGGCAGAGGTAGTGTATATGTGATTACTAGGAAGTAAGTGCATGGGAAGCTGAGAAGTCTGAAGGTAGGTATTCACCTGGTCATGATTGTCTACACCCCAGGTTCTAAAAGTGGGTGTTAAAGGAATTGTAGAGCAATAATAGTGATCCTTCAAGAATCATTGGTCTCTGGAATGATCTCAGAATGAAAGGAGGCAAAAGACAGGAAATTATATGCCAGTTAACTTGACTTCAGTGGTTGGGCAAGATGTTAGGGTCTATTATTAAGGATGAGGATTCTGGGTAGTTGAAGGTACATGATAAGATAGGCAGAACTCGGTATGGTTTCCTGAAGGAAAATCTTGTCTGACAAATCTGTTGAAATTCTTTGAGGAAATAGCAGGCAGGATAGACAAAGGAGAGACAGTAGATGTTGTTTACTTGAATATTCAGTAGGCCTTTGACAAAGTGCCGCACAGAAGTCTGGAAAGAAGATAAGATTCTGAAAAAATACCCGCATGAATAGATGATTGGCTGACTAGCAGAAAGTAACGAGTAGGAATAAGGGTAACACACATAAAATGCTGGAGGATCTCAGGTCAGGCAGTACATATCTATGGATAGCAATAACGACCTGATCTTTCAGGCAGAGACTCATCATCCGTCCCAATTAGGGTCATAGACTGAAACTTTGGTTCTTTATTCTTTTTCTGTTTGGCTGCCAGTGACTAGTGGTGTTCCATATATATCAGTGCTGAGAAAGCAGGGATTCTGCAGAAGGACTTGGACAGATCAGGAAATGGGAAAAGAAGTGGCAGAAGGAATACAGTGAAGTAAAGTGTATGGCCAGGCATTTTGGTCGAAGGGATTAAGATATAGATTAGTTTCTAATATGGTAAGGAAGGCAAAGGCAACATTCGAGACGACTGAAATATTATAGGAAGGATGTGATGCTGAGACTTTATCAAGCATTGGACAGATTGCACTTGGAGTACTGTGAGCATTTTTGGACTCCATATCTATAAAGGGATATGCTAGAGAGACCAGCATATACTCACGAGAATGTACCAAGACTGAAACAGTTAATGTAGAAGGAGCGGTTGATAGCTGTGGGCCTGTAGTCATGTGAGTTTAGAAGAAAGTGGTGGTGGGGGGGGAACTTATTGAAAACTCTTGACACCCCAAGAGCCTTCTACTACCTGAGGAAGAAGTCATATGCATGCAGGATTACCCTTCAAATTCCTATACTGAATCAAGCTCATCAGCACTTCAAGAAGTGAAACTGTTACACCACATGCTATTCAAAACAGTCACACTTTCCACCAGTACCATACAGAAGATGAAGTTAATGCCACTCACAAGATTTAAAGATGCTACCTGTTTATGCTATTAGAACAATAAAATGACCACCAAGAGAATGGACTAGGGCTTTAGTGTGAGGGGGACAGCCTTCCTGGGTGAAGCAAGAGTGGCCGTGCCTCTGACACAGAGTCCGGCTCTGTGGCTCAGAAGGGTAGGGAAAGGAATAGGAAGGCAGTAGTGATAGAGGACTCTATAGTTCGCGGGTCAGGCAGGCGATTCTGTGGACGCAGGAAAGAAACTTGGATGAAGTTTGCCTCCCAGGTGCCAGGGTCCAGAATGTTTCAAATCGCATCCAAGATATCCTGCAGTGCGAGGGAGAACATCCAGAGGTCATGTACAGATTGGTACCAATGACATAGGTCAGAAAAGGGAAGAGGTCCTGAAAAAAGACTACAGGGAGTTAGGAAGGAAGTTGAGAAGCAGAACTGCAAAGGTAGTAATCTCGGGATTACTGCCTGTGCCATGTGACAGTGAGAACAGGAATAGAATGAGGTGGAGGATAAATGTGTGCCTGAGGGATTGGAGCAGGGGGAAGGGATTCAGATTTCTGGATCATTGGGACCTCTTTTGGGGCAGATGTAACCTGTACAAAAAGGACGGGTTGCACTTGAATCCCAGGGAGACCAATATCCTGGTGGGGAGGTTTGCTAAGGCTACTGGGGAGAGTTTAAACTAGAATTGTTGAGGGGTGGGAACAGAACTGAAGAGACTGGGAAGAGGAGGTTGGCTCACAGATAGAGAAAGATTGTAGACAGTGTGAGAGGGAGGATAGGCAGGTGACAGAGAAGGGATGCGCTCAGATGGATGGTTTGAGATGTGTCTGCTTTAACACAGGGAGTATTGCGAACAAAGTGGATGAGTTTAGAGCGTGGATCAGTACTTGGAGCTATGATGTGGTGACCATTACAGAGACTTGGATGGCTCAGGGACAGGAATGGTTACTTCAAGTGCCGGGTTTTAGGTGTTTCAGAAAGGACAGGGAGGGAGGCAAAAGAGGTGGGGGTGTGGCACTGTTGATCAGAGATAGTGTCACAGCTGCAGAAAAGGTGGACGCCAAGGAGGGATTGTCTACGGAGTCTCTGTGTGTGGAGGTTAGGAACAGGAAGGGATCAATAACTTTACTGGTTGTTTTTTATAGGCCGCCCAATAGTAACAGGGATATCGAGGAGCAGATAGGGAAACAGATCCTGGAAAGGTGTAATAATAACAGAGTTGTTGTGACGGGAGATTTTAATTTCCCAAATATCGAATGGCATCTCCCTAGAACAAAGGGTTTAGATGGGGTGGAGATTGATAGGTGGATGCAGGAAGCTTTTTTGACACAATATGTAGATAAGCCTACAAGAGGAGAGGCTGTACTTGATTTGGCATTGGGAAATGAACCTGGTCATGTGTGATCTCTCAGTGGGAGAACATTTTGGAGATAGTGATCATAATTCTATCTCCTTTACAATAGCATTGGAGAGAGACAGGAACAGATAAGTTAGAAAAGCACTTAATCGGAGTAAGGGGAATTATGAGGCTATCAGGCAGAAATTTGGAAGCTTAAATTGGAAACAGATGTTCTCAGGGAAAAGTACGGAAGAAATGTGGCAAATGTTCAGGGGATATTTGTGTGGAGTTCTGCATAGGTAAGTTCCAATGAGACAGGGAAGTTATGGTAGGTTACAGGAATCATGGTGTACAAATGGTGTAATAATTCTCGTCAAGAAGAAAAGAAAATCTTACAAAAGGTTCAGAGAGCTAGGTAATGTGAGAGATCTAGAAGATTATAAGGCTAATAGGAAGGAGCTTAAGAATGAAATTAGGAGACCCAGAAGGAGCCATGAGAAGGCCTTGGCGGGCAGGATTAAGGAAAACACCAAGGCTTCCTACAAGTATGTGAAGAGCAAGAGGATAAGATGTGAAAGAATAGGACCTATCAAGTGTGACAGTGGGAAAGTGTGTATGGAACCGCAGGAAATAGCACAGGTACCTAATGAATACTTAAACTCAGTATTCGCTATGGAAAATGATCTTGGTGATTGTAGTGATGACTTGCAGCAGACTGAAAAGCTTGACATGTAGATATTAAGAAAGATGATGTGCTGGAGCTTTTGGAAAGCACCGAGATGGATAGGTCGACGAGACCGGATGAGATGCACCCCAGGATACTGTGAGAGGTGAAGGAGGAGATTGCTGAGTGTCTAGCGATGATTTTGGCATCGTCAATTGGGACGGGAGAGGTTCCGAAGGATTGGAGGGTTGCAGATGTTGTTCCAAATCCTCTGGATTTGATGTACGCTAACATTAAGGAAGCATACAGCTCCTCTCCCCTCCCCCCATTGGGAAGGTCGGATCACAACCTAGTGCATCTAAAACCCTGCTACGTGCCTCTGGTGAAGAGTAAACCTGCAACCTTGAGGACAGTGAGGAAATGGTCGGAGGAGGCTTATGAGGCGCTCCAGTGTTGTTTTGAGGTGACAGACTGGCAGGCACTCTGTGAGCCACATGGAGAGGATATTGATGGGCTCACAGAGTGCATCACTGATTACATCAACTTCTGTGTGGACTGCAATGTTCCGACAAGAACTGTCCTTTGTTATTCAAATAACAAGCCATGGGTAACAAAGGACATTAAGGACATCCTGAACGCTAAAAAGAGGGTGTTTATAGATGGAAATAGAGAGGAGCTGAGGGCAATACAGAGGGACCTGAAAGCCAGGATCAGGGAGGTTAAAGACAGGTATAGGAGGAAGCTTGAGTGGAAACTCCAGCAGAACAACATGAGAGAGGTCTGGAGTGGGATGAGGACCATCACTGGGTTCTGGCAAACTAGCAACAGAGGAGCTGAAGGCAGTGTGGACAGGACCAACGAACTTAACCTGTTCTTTAACAGATTTGACATTGTGGCCCCTGCCCATCCCCCACATGAGTCATCTGTTGTCGGCCCCCAACCAACACATATTCCACTCTCCCCTCCTCACAGTCCCCCACCCTGCTCTCATGACTATACCCCTTCCCCACACGAAACCACCACGGTGGGCTTTACAGCTGAACAGGTGAGAAGACAGCTATAACGTCTCAACCCAAGCAAGGCTGCAGGAATGGATGGTGTCAGTACCAGGGTGCTCAAAGCCTGTGCCCCTCAGCTATGTGGAGTACTTCGCCATGTATTCAACCCGAGCCTGAGGCTCCAGAGGGTTCCTGTGCTGTGGAAGACATCCTGCCTCGTCCCTGTGCCGAAGATGCTTTGCCCCAGTGGCCTCAATGACTACAGACCGGTGGCATTGACCTCCCACATCATGAAGATCCTGGAGAGACTTGTTCTGGAGCTGCTCCGGCCTATGGTTAGACAACACTTAGATCCCCTCCAGTTCGCCTACCAGCCCTGACTAGGAGTTGAGGATGCCATCGTCTACCTGCTGAACCGTGTCTACGCCCACCTGGACAAGCCAGCGAGCACTGTGAGGGTCATGTTTTTTGACTTCTTCAGTGCGTTCAACACCATCCGCCCTGCTCTACGGGGGGAGAAGCTGACAGCGATGCAGGTGGGTGCTTCCCTGGTATCATGGATTCTTGATTACCTGACTGGCAGATCACAGTACGTGTGCTTGCAACACTGTGTGTCCGACAGAGTGATCAGCAGCACTGGGGCTCCACAGGGCATTGTCTTGTCTCCCTTTCTCTTCACCATTTACACCTCAGACTTCAACTACTGCACAGAGTCTTGTCATCTTCAGAAGTTTTCTGATGACTCTGCCATAGTTGGATGCATCAGCAAGGGAGATGAGGCTGAGTACAGGGCTACGGTAGGAAACTTTGTCACATGGTGTGAGCAGAATTATCTGGAGCTTAATGTGAAAAAGACTAAGGAGCTGGTGGTAGACCTGAGGAGAGCTAAGGCACCGGTGACCCGTTTCCATCCAGGGGGTCAGTGTGGACATGGTGGAGGATTACAAATACCTGGGGATATGAATTGACAATACACTGGACTGGTCAAAGAACACTGAGGCTGTCTACATGAAAGGTCAGAGCTGTCTCTATTTCCTGAGGAGACGAAGGTCCTTTAACATCTGTCGGACGATGCTGAGGATCTTCTACGAGTTGGTCGTGGCCAGTGCGATCACGTTTGCTGTTGTGTGCTGGGGCAGCAGGCTGACAGTAGCCGACACCAACAGAATCAACAAGTTCATTCGTAAGGCCAGTGATGTTGTGGGGATGGAACTGGACTCTCTCACAGTGGTGTCTGAAAGGGGATGCTGTCCAAGTTGCATGCCATCTTGGTCAATGTCTCCCATCCATTACATAATGTACTGGTTGGAAACAGGAGTATATTCAGCCAGAGACTCATTCCACCGAGATGCAACACAGAGCGTCATAGTAAGTCATTCCTGCCAGCAGCCATCAAACTTTACAACTTCTTCATTGGAGGGTCAGACACCCTGAGCCAATAGGCTGGTCCTGGACTTATTTCCTGGCATAATTTACATGTTACTATTTAATTATTTATGGTTTATTACTATTTAATTATTTGTGGTGCAACTGTAACGAAAACCAATTTCCCCCGGGATCAATAAGGTATGACTATGACTATGACTATACAAGAAAGTGAGTAGAGATAGCCCAGGAAATTATACACCAGTGAGTCTTACCTCAGTGGTTGGTAAGTTGATGGAGAAAATCCTAGGAGGCAGGAATTATGAACATTTGGAGAGGTATAATATGAATAGGAATAGTCAACATGGCTTTGTCAAGGGCAGGTCCTGCCTTACGAGCCCGATTGAATATCCTGAGGTTCTGACTAAACACATTGATGAAGGAAGAGCAGTAGATGTAGTGTATATGGATTTCAGCAAGGCGTTTGACAAGGTAGCCCATGCAAGACTTATTGAGAAAGTAAGGAGGCATGGCATCCAAAGGGATATTGCTTTGTGGATCCAGAACTGGCTTGCCCACAGAAAGTAAAGAGTGGTTGTAGACAGGTCATATCCTGCATGGAGGCCGGTGACCAGTGTTGTGCCTCAAGGATCTGTTCTGGGACCCTTACTTTTTGTGATTTTTAGAAATGAACTGGTTCAGGAACTGGAGGGATGGGTTAGTAAGTTTGCTGATGACACAAAGGTTGGAGGTGTTGTGGGTAGTGAGACGGCTATCAGAGGTTACAGCGGGACATTAATAGGATGCAAAACTGGGCTGCAAAGTGGCAGATGGCATTTAACCCAGATAAGTGAGAAGTGGTTCATGTTGGTAGGTCAAATATGATGGCAGAATATAGTATTAATGCTAATGCATTTGGCAGTGTGGAGGATCAGAGGGATTTTGGGATCCGAGTCCATAGGACGCTCAAAGCAGCTGCCCAGGTTGACTCTGTGGTTAAGAAAGCATACGGTGTATTGGCCTTCATCAATCGTGGAAATGAATTTAGGAGCCAAGAGGTAACGTTGCAGCTATATAGGACCCTGGTCAGACCCCACTTGGAGTACTGTGCTCAGTTCGGTTGCCTCACTACAGGAAGGATGTGAATGCCATAGAAACAGCGCAGAGGAGTTTTACAAGGATGTTGCCTGGATTGGAGAGCATGCCTTATGAGAATAGGTTGAGTGAACTCAGCCTTTTCTCCTTGGACCGATGGAGGATGAGAGGTGACCTGATAGAGGTGTATAAGATGATGAGAGGCATTGCACATCAAAGTTGCTGGTGAATGCAGCAGGCCAGGCAGCATCTCTAGGAAGAGGTACAGTCGACATTTCGGGCTGAGACCCTTCGTCAGGACTAACTGAAGGAAGAGCTAGTAAGAGATTTGAAAGTGGGAGGGGGAGGGGGAGATCCAAAATGATAGGAGAAGACAGGAGGGGGAGGGATAGAGCCAAGAGCTGGACAGGTGATTGGCAAAAGGGATATGAGAGGATCATGGGACAGGAGGCCCAGGGAGAAGGAAAAGGGGGAGGGGGGGAAAAACCCAGAGGATGGACAAGGGGTATAGTCAGAGGGACAAGGGAGAAAAAAGAGAGAGAGAGAAAGAATGTGTGTATATCAATAAATAACGGATGGGGTACGAGGGGGAGGTGGGGCATTAGCGGAAGTTAGAGGAGTCAACGTTCATGCCATAAGGTTGGAGGCTACCCAGACGGAATATAAGGTGTTGCTCCTCCAACCGGAGTATGGCTCCATCTTTACAGTAGAGGAGGCCGTAGATAGACATATCAGAATGGGAATGGGATGTGGAATTAAAATGTGTGGCCACTGCGAGATCCTGCTTTCTCTGGCGGACAGAGCGTAGGTGTTCAGCAAAATGATCTTCCAGTCTGCATCAGGTCTCACCAATATATAAAAGGCCACATCGGGAGCACCGGAAGCAGTATATCACCCCAGCCGACTCACAGGTGAAGTTTTGCCTCACCTGGAAGGACTGTTTGGGGCCCTGAATGGTGGTAAGGGAGGAAGTGTAAGGGCATGTGTAGCACTTGTTCCGCTTACACGGATAAGTGCCAGGAGGGAGATCAGTGGGGAGGGATGGGGGGGACGAATGGACAAGGGAGTTGCGTAGGGAGCGATCCCTGTGGAAAGCGGGGGGGGGGGGAGATGTGCTAAGTGGTGGGATCCCGTTGGAGGTGGCGGAAGTTACGGAGAATAATATGTTGGACCCGGAGGCTGGTGGGGTGGTAGGTGAGGACCAGGGGAACCCTATTCCTAGTGGGGTGACGGGAGGATGGGGTGAGAGCAGATGTGCGTGAAATGGGGGAGATGCGTTTGAGAGCAGAGTTGATGGTGGAGGAAGGGAAGCCCCTTTCTTTAAAAAAGAGACATTGATCGTGTGGATAGTCAGAGGCCTTTTCCCAGGGCTGAAATGGTTGCCACAAGAGGACACAGGTTTAAGGTGCTGGGGAGTAGGTACAGAGATGTCAGGGGTAAGTTTTTTTTACTCACAGAGTGTTGAGTGCATGGAATGGGCTGCTGGTTATTGCAGTGGAGGCGGATACGATAGGGTCTTTTAAGAGACCTTTGGATAGGTACATGGAGCTTAGAAAAATAGAGGGCTATAGGTAAGCCTAGTAATTTCTAAGGTGGCGACGTTTTCAGCACAACTTTGTGGGCCGAAGTGCCTGTATTGTGCTGTAGGTTTTCTATGTTTCTATAACATTTCCTCAAGTACCTTCATCTCCATCATGCACCATGCTTACGAGGAAAGGTATCATTGTTCCTTTAGTGTTGCCAGGTCTACCATGATGAAATCATGAGCCAAACTCAAGATGGGATCATATTGATCCAGAATGCAGATTTTGATGAAGTCAGGTCCCATCTACATGCTCAAGGCTGTTAGGAAGGTGTAATATCTGCTGTTCTTGATTTTTATACCCAGATCTCAAAAACAAACACAAGGGATTTAATCTGCCAAAGAGCCAGATCTGTCTTGTTCTAAAGAGAAAGCTGAGCACTGTAGGCTTCTGCTCTGGCAGGTTTTGTTGATGCAGGAGAGCTGGGAAGAAACAATGTGCGTAATTTCCGACCTACCTGGAGCTTGACCCTCCCATTCCTGATCTCTGTCTCTCGCTGTCCGGTCTGTATAATGATCCAATGATGACAGGGCTTTAAACATATGCTCAGCGAGCCATTTTGTCTTTTCTTGTGTGTTTTTTTCTGCTTCCAGAGGAGAAGGCAGAATGAATTGTTTTTCTTACATATATCAGACATATCCCAGACACTGAGACAAATCACCATTAGTAACATTTGGTTTAATGCAAGCAACTGGAAAATAAACAATAGCATTTACTCACCTTGGCTTAGTCAACTTGAAGAAAGAGATTGTGTGGGCAGTCGTACTTCCTTCTCAGTGGTCCAAGGAAGAAGGACCTGTCATGAAGCTCAGTGCAAAGAGAACTGAAGGTGAATGGGAACGGTGACAATTACTGGACTCTCAAACATCATCATAGATCATGTCACCTTGAAGTGATGTGACAAGAAAGTGCTGCAAAATTCCACCTTACTGTCTCAATGGAAAGCCCAAGACAATCACTTTGGAAAAAAATAACATTTTGCACTCACACTCCCAGCAATTCACATAAATACGTTATTTCTATAGGCAGTAGGTGTCAGTGAAATTGCAGTTAAATTAAGATAAAATGCTGACTTGTCGAACCTTTTCTGTTTTCACAGAAAGGAATAAAAAACTAAAGATATAGTTAAATACAAAACTAAATCAAGAGAATGAGATTTTTCAGTGTCGTATCCATTAAGCATTGATAAGTGAGAATACAGTGAAACAATGTTACACCGTGGAGTGAATTCTAACTGGCTGCATCACCATCGGGTATTATTGTGGGTGGGTGACCAATGTACAGGATCGAAACAAGCTGCAGATAGTTATAAACTTAACCAGCTCCATCATTGGCACTCGCCTCCCCAACATCCATGACATCTTCAAGGAGCGATGCCTCAAAAAATCGGCAGCTAGCAACACCCAGGACATGCCTTCTTCTCATTGCTATCATCAGAGAGGAAGGACAGGAGCCTGACCTGAAGACACACACTCAACGACTACTATAGTTTGGCGATTCCAATGCTTATCCGGATAAGAGCAATCCTTTCTGGAACCAGACAGGCCAGGGGAATTATGTTTTAAATCCCAACTATCCTTTGCGGGACGACCAACCACCCCCTCCCACAACTTCAGTCTCTGTCCATCTAAACATCCTGCATTGCACAACACACCCATGCCTTCTGGTTTTACAACTTCTCACTTTCCACTTTAGCAATGTCCCCAAAATTTCTCTAATATATTTTGTTTCTCTCTTTAAATAACATCTTAAAATAACAACGCCACATTTGTTCAGGCTGCTGGCCCTGAACACCTCCCTCTGCAAGTGGATCCTAGACTTCCTGACCAGGAGACCTCAGTCAGTCCGGATCGGGAGCAGCATCTCCAACACCATCACACTGAGCACGCCCCCCCACCCCCCAGGGCTGTGTGCTCAGTCCACTGCTGTTCACTCTGCTGACCCACGACTGTGCAGCAATACACAGCTCGAATCATATCATCAAGTTTGCCGATGACATGACTGTGGTGGGTCTCGTCAGCAAGAACGATGAGTCAGCATACAGAGGTACAGCGGCTAATGGACTGGTACAGAGTCAACAATCTGTCTCTGAATGTGAACAAAACAAAAGAGATGGTTGTTGACCTCAGAAGAGCATGGAGCGACCACTCTCCGCTGAACATTGATGGCTCCTCCGTTGAGATCGTTAAGAGCACCAAATTTCTTGGTGTTCACCTGGCGGATAATCTCACCTGGTCCCTCAGCACCAGCTCCATAGTCAAGAAAGCCCAGCAGTGTCTCTACTTTCTGCGAAGGCTGAGAAAAGCCCATCTCCCACCCCACATCCTCACCACATTCTACAGAGGTTGTATTGAGAGCATCCTGAGCAGCTGCATCACTGCCTGGTTCGGAAATTGCACCATCTCAGATCGCAAGACCCTGCAGCGGATAGTGAGGTCAGCTGAGAAGATCATCGGGGTCTCTCTTCCCGCTATTACAGACATTTACACCACACGCTGCACCCGCAAAGCTAACAGTATTGTGAAGGACCCCATTTACCCCTCATACAAACTCTTCTCCCTCCTGCCATCTGGCAAAAGGTACCGAAGCATTCGGGCTCTCAGGACCAGACTGTGCAACAGTTTCTTCCCCCAAGCCATCAGACTCCTCAATACTCAGAGCCTAGACTGACATCTACATCATTTATTATTACATTGTAATTTGTCCTCCACTGTGCCTTTTGTCTTGTTTATTAATTATTGTACTGCCCTTCACTGTTTTGTGCACTGTATGTGGTCCTGTGCAGGTCTGTAGCCTAGTGCAGATTTTATGCCGCTTTACGTAGTCTAGTGTAGCCTTCTGCTGTCTCACATAGTCTAGTGTAGTTTTGTGTTGTTTCATGCAGCACCAGAGTCCTGGAGGAACATTATTTCGGTTTTTGTTTTACTGTGTACTGTACCAGCAGCTTATGGTCGAAATGACAATAAACTTGACTTGACTTGCAATCTCAGCAACGCTCTGCTAGATGGCTCCAGCAACTTCCTCGGAAACTTTCCTCAGGAAGGCTCCAGACAGCCAATATGAACTGTGTTCTAACTCTCCATGGACACCTGGTCCACATGGAAACTTGATAGACGAGCCCGCCAACCGCTGAGCCCCACACCTTCTCCTCAAAGACCGCAGGTGACAGGATTTTGTTAGTCTCTCTGTACCTTGTGTTAAGCGGCTTGTGATGACATCTCATTCAGTGCTGGCAATAATCAGATAGACTGGGAGAGTGAACTAAACGTAAGCTGGAACTTGTTTCTGGACGATTTTCAATAAGCTCATGTATTGCAGCACCTCGGGTTGTTTCAATTGTGATTTGCGTCACACAGATGTTTCCTTTCCTGGAAACACCCTAACCTCTTTATGTATCCGACTACTTTTTATTGTTGTGTTTTGCACTAGTTGATTTTACTTAACTAGTTAATATACATATATATACTTGGTGTTATTCAGTGTTTATTTTTACATTTATCATGTGTTGCACTGTACTGCTGTCACAAAGTTAACAATTTTCACAACATATGCTTCCGATATTAAACCTGATTCTGATTATGTAGGGCAGTTCACCGCTGTTGTGATGTGCACAACTTCAATTTCACTCAAAAAGCCACAGATCCCCGATGTTAAATCCCTACATACAAGAAAAAGTAACATCTGTTCAGGAGTTTTCTCAAATTGTTTGACCTAGTTTTACGGTCGTTTACACTGAGACACTGCTTTGAAACTCGCAGGGTATACTGTCCACAATTTTCTCAAGCGAATTGTATTACATTTAAGTAACGGTAATAAACAGACTGAGTTCATCATCCAATTTCTCGTCTTCACCTGCTCTGGATCTTTGATTAAGGAGGCTCCGTCAGTGAAGGTCCGCTTTGATCGGCACTCCATTGTGATTTGTATACTCTGTGCTTCCGCTCTCATTCACACTCTTTACCACTCCAAAAGTTACACCTAGATTGATGTGTTTTATCCAATAAGAAATAAAGATATACATGAGATCACTTGTTGCCGGGTAACTTTATTCTTTTCATTCTGCAGGTTCAGTGTGTGAAGAGTACAGACAGTGCACTCAGATACTGTGTACTTACAGAACCATCCCTATTAACTACAATAGTGAAATAACCACGGCGTACTCTGTCACACCTACCAATCGATTTATACCTTCATCAGTTCTTCAGCCAGCCAGATACATTGAGGATAATTTACCGAGCCAACTAGTCCTGACGAAGGATCTCGGCCTGAAACGTCGACTGCACCTCTTCCTAGAGATGCTGCCTGGCCTGCTGCGTTCACCAGCAACTTTAATGTGTGTTGCTTGAATTTCCAGCATCTGCAGAATTCCTGTTGTTTGCAAGAGTCATCATATCTTCCGGAAGTGGAAGGACATATCAGCCGCTGGGGAAGCTCTGAGGATCACGGAGAGAATATTCAAACTGACCTCTGTGTCAGGATCGAATCCTGGTTACAGGGTTTTGCAGATAAACCTATCCAGAGCCATGATTTCAAAGTGGGATTTCATCAGATCCTAGAGTCATGTGAAACAAATTTCAAATGGATCATAAATGACCTTCCTTCCACTAAAGTCAGAACTAAATCAGAAGTTGGATGTTTGCTCATGACTGCACAATCCCATTAGCAATGAAAATAAACCAATCTTTGCCTGCAGGCACCGAGATGACGCAGAGCGGGAGGTGTAGCTGTCCTTTCCTCCTGACCTTTGATGATGTCTGAGCGTGGAATGTGCATGTTTTCTAGTCGCCATGTTGGTATTTTTGGTGTATTCCAGTTTCCTCTCCTATACCAAAGACACGTGGTTTGGTGGGAGAATGCGTCACTCGAAATTGACCCTGGTTCAGTTAGATAGACAACATGTGGAGCTGAATAGCACGCGAGAGAGTTCTGTCAATATAAAATAATGTGAGAGACAAGCTTTTATAGATGCACAATGGGGAGTATCCTAACTGGTTGGATTACATTTTATCCAAATTCCACCAACACATCACCATGGCCACTGGGGGGTAAACAGATTTGATTATGGTTACACTAACAGACACGATAATTACAAAGCCATCCCACTTCCTCATACTGGCCTCTCTGAGCCCATCTCCATAATATTAATCCTAGCATTTCGACCACTGCTGAAAATGGAGAAACCAGTCAAGAGGACCATCACTGTGCGGCCTCATAACATGATCTTTATGCCTCAGGACTGTTTTGAACGGATCAACTGGTAGATGATCAAAGAAGCTGCCAGAAACAGAGAGGACACAGACCTCGAGAAATATACCTCATCTGTCATCGGCTATAGCAGTGTGTAGACAACGTTGGTGACTCAGGAATGACCATTTCACTGCCCACCAAAAGCCCTGGCTAAATGGTGATAAGCGCTTCCTTTTAAAAGCAAGGGAAATTGTCTTCAAGTCCAGTGACACAATGGATCCTAAATGAGCCTGGAGAAACCTCATTTTAGGCATTAAGAGGGCGAAGAACGCCTTGCCTCAGAAAAGATGACAACTTGTCCGATAACGATCCCTGTTGCATGTGGCTGGGCAGCAAGGGTATTATATAAGGAAAAACTGTTTTGACTCTACCCCTGTACCAGTGATGCCTCCCTTCCTGACACTCGAAACAACTGTTATGCATGCTTTGAGGCATGCAACACAACACCAGGCACAAAATATATCTCTCTCCTAGGTGATCAGTAACTGTAGCAGCTGCAAATGTGAGAAAGACTCTGCAAAGTCAACCTCACTAAGATGGCCGGACCAGACAATATCCCAGGTAGAGTTCTCAGGGAATGTGGAAACCAGCTCACTGGTGTCTTCAGGGATATCTTCAACACATCACTCATCCAGGCTGCTGTCCCACGTGTTTTGAATCAGTGACCATCATCCCTGTATCAAGGAAGCCTGCACCTTCAGAACCAAACAACGACTGCCCAGTGGCACTGACCCAATCATCATGAAGTGTTTTGAACAGCTGGCAATGAAAAATTCAACTCCTGCCACACGAGACAGTCATCAACATGCTTACTGACAGAACCTCTCGACAACAGCTGGCATAGCATCTGACGTGTCCCTGGCCCTGACACACCTAGCAAGTAGCAACACTTATGTCAAAATACAGTTTCTGGATTTCCGTTCTGCATTTAACACTATTGTCCCACAGACCTTGGTGAACAAGCTGCTGCTCCTACTCCTCTGTCTAAATACACCACTGTGAAACTGCGTGTTGGATTTCCAAACCAATGGACCTCAGATAGTCAGGAAGCACAACTGCACCTTCCTCCCCATCATCCTCAAAATGGGATCCTCTCCAGGGCTGTGTGTTGAGCTCATTAGGTGTACACTCTGCTCACACATGACTGCAAGGCTAAAGACATTATAGTAATCACACTGCCGAGTTCGTCAACGGTATAACGGTGCTGGGGCTCATCATCAACAACAATGAGATGGATGAGATGTCCAACAGAGAGGAGATGGAAGAGCTCAAATCCTGGTGTAAGACTAACAACCACTTCCTCAATGTCGACAAGACAAAGGAGATGATTATTGACTTCAGGAGAACTTGCACCAGTCACACCCCTCTTTAATCTGCAGCACGGCAGTGGAAACTGTTAGCCGGTTCAAACTCCTAGGAGTGCACATCACTCACAATTTTTCATCATCCTGCAACACATCCTATACAATCAGGAAAGTTCACCCCAGCAACTGCTTTCCAAAGAGGCTGAAGGCAGCTGGACTATCCACATCCATACCCAGCCATTCTACAGTTCCACACTAGAGACCATCCTAGGAAGCTGCATCACTGCGTGATATGGAAACTGCAATGCAGCAGGCAGGAAGGCTGTGCAAAGGGTAGTCAGACTACCCAACACATCAACACAATACCAGCACCAGCTTATCACCTGTCACAGACATATGGTAGATACAGGAAGGTGCCAGTGAAATCATGAAGGATGCCTTCCACCCTCCTTGTGGATTGTTGTCCCACTCCCGTCAGGGAGGCGGCTACTGAAACCATCAGAAACAAAAACTGTTACTTTGCCCAGTCAGTAAGACTGATCAACATCTCCACCCACTAACCCATCCCTCCACACTCCTACCACCAGCAGTTTATTATTTCTTGTCAGTCACCTTCTGTACAAATGCTCCTGTGACTTGTATCATTTTATGGCCAGACAATCAGTCTATGTATGTATATAAACTATCTTCTGATTGATATTTATTATGTTGTGGCGACCCACTTTCTGGCACACACGAACTGGCTCACAACAACGCGCGTAGGCAGAGGGCCGGCCCCAAAAAGGGCGCCAGGCCATCTTCACCAGCAGGGGGAAAATCCCACGCACGGAAAGGGTCTGGGAATATGCATTCCCCACAGCAGTCCCGCCCAGGGAGGGCGGGAACGGGAAGGCTTTAAAGCGGGCCGCGAAGTTTGAATAAATCTCTTTCATTGCAACTCCAACTCACCGACTCCGTGTGGTTATTGTAGCGTTGTGTGTAGCACACCGCTACATTTGGTGACCCCGATGGCCCAAACGATATTTGGGCCAGAGATGACCGACGCCGCATCTGTTCACGCAGTTTTGTTACAACTGCCAAGCTTTTGGCCGCTGAGACTCCGTCTGTGGTTGGAACAGGCAGAAGCACAATTCCACATTCGGCAGATAAACTCGGAGTCCACTCGTTACTACTACGTGCTGAGCTCCCTCGACCAAGAGACTGCTGCACAAGTTGAGGAGTTTATACAGTCGCCCCCGGAGAACGGCAAATACACAGCATTCAAAGCCCTGCTCATATGGACTTTCGGACTCTCATGGCGCGAACGAGCACGCTGCTTACTGCACCTGGATGGTTTGGGAGACAGGCCGCCGTCGGCATTAATGAACGAGATGCTGGCCCTGGCTGAAGGACACAAACCCTGCCTCATGTTTGAGCAGGCGTTCCTAGAGCAACTGCCCGAGGACATACGCCTGCTGCTGTCCGACACAGATTTCAGCGACCCCCGGGAGGTGGCGGCCCGAGCAGATGTGCTGTGGAATGCCAAGAAAGAGAGAGGGGCGCCCGTCGCACAGATCACCAAGCTGCGTGCCCAACGACAGACCAGAACAGGCCCGGCAGCAGAGCAGAGCAATGAACAATGGTGCTTCTACCACCAGCGGTGGGGCACAGAGGCCCGCCGCTGTAGGCCACCCTGCAAATTCCCGGGAAACGCCAAGGCCCAGCTGCCGCCGATCGCTACGGCGGCTGACCATCAGGACAGCCTCCTGTACGTCTGGGACAAGCAGTTGGGACGCCGATTTTTGGTCGACACTGGAGCGGAGATCAGCGTCTTACCTCCAACGAGTTACAACACCCGCAACAGAGAACCGGGACCCACCCTGAGGGCTGCAAATGGCAGCACAATACGAACCTACGGCACCCGCACGGTGCGGCTACAGTTCAGCTCCAGCCGGTTCACGTGGGACTTCACACTGGCTGCCGTGGCCCAACCGCTCCTGGGGGCGGATTTTCTACGAGCCCACAGCCTGCTGGTCGACCTGCAAGGGAAGCGATTAGTCCACGCCAAGACTTTTCAAATGTTCTCCCTGGGTGAAGCAAAGTTGCCAGCCCCACACCCGGACTCCATCACGCTGTCCAACGATGAATTCACCAGGGTCCTGGCGGATTTCTGATCAGTACTGACACCGCAGTTCACGGCAGCCATGCCCAGACACGGAGTACAGCACCACATCCCGACCCAGGGACCACCCCTCCACGTCCATGCTGGAAGGCTTCCCCCGGACAAGCTCCGACTGGCGAAGGAGGAGTTCAAGAAGATGGAGGAATTGGGGATCATATGACGGTCCGACAGCCCATGGGCCTCCCCCCTTCACATGGTGCCCAAGGCAACGGGGGGCTGGAGACCATGCGGTGACTACCGCAGACAGAACGAGGCTACAACGCCAGACCGCTACCCTGTGCCGCACATTCAAGACTTCGCAGCAAACCTACACGGCGCAAGGATCTTTTCCAAGGTAGACGTCGTCCAGGGATACCATCAAATCCCGGTACATCCGGACGACATTCCCAAAACAGCACTTATCACCCCGTTCGGACTTTTCGAATTCCTCCGAATGCCGTTTGGTCTAAAGAATGCCGCACAGACTTTCCAGCGGCTAATGGACGTGGTGGGACGCGACCTGGACTTTGCATTCATCTATTTGGACGATATCCTCATAGCCAGCAGTAGTCAGCAGGAGCATCTGTCCCACCTCCGCCTGCTCTACTCTCGCCTGAGTGAATTCGGCCTTACAATCAACCCAGCCAAATGCCAGTTCGGACTCGATACCATCGACTTCCTGGGCCACAGGATTACTAAAGACGGGGCAACCCCGCTGCCCGCCAAGGTAGACGCGGTCCGCAACTTCCCCCGACCCAACACAATCAAAGGCCTGCAGGAATTCGTGGGTAAGGTGAATTTCTACCACCGTTTCTTCCCCTCAGCAGCCCGAATCATGCGCCCCCTGTTCACCCTGATGTCGGGTAAGGGCAAGGACAAGGACATTACCTGGGACGAAGAGGCCGCAACCGTTTTCGTTAAAACCAAAGAAGCCTTGGCAAATGCTGTGATGCTAGTGCACCCCAGAACGGACGTTCCTACTGCCCTCACGGTGGACGCATCCAACACAGCGGTCGGTGGAGTGCTGGAACAACTCATCGAAGGTCGCTGGCAACCCCTGGCGTTCTTCAGCAAACACCTACGACCACCTGAACTCAAATACAGTGCTTTCGATCAGGAGTTATTGGCACTATACCTGGCAATCCGGCATTTCAGGTACTTCTTAGAAGGTAGGCCCTTCACCGCGTTCACGGACCACAAACTGCTTACCTTTGCGTTCACGGACCACAAACTGCTTACCTTTGCGTTCACGAAGGTGTCCGACCTCTGGTCGTCCCGCCAGCAGCGACATCTGTCCTACATCTCCGAGTACACGACGGACATCTGGCATGTCTCTGGAAAGGACAACTTCGTGGCGGACGCACTATCCAGACCTACCATACAGGCCCTGTCCCAGGGAGTGGACTACGCAGCGCTGGCAGAGGCACAGCAGGCAGACGCTGAGATCCCCAGTTACAGGACTGCAGTCTCCGGTTTGTAGCTCCAAGACCTCCCCGTAGATCCAGGTGAGAGGACCCTACTATGTGACGTAGCTACCGGCCAACCCCACCCCGTCGTCCCAGCAGCCTGGCGCCGGCGGGTTTTCGAGTCCATTCACAACTTAGCGCACCCCTCCATTAGGACAACCGTCCAGCTGGTCGCCAACAGGTTCGTGTGGCATGGGCTTCATAAACAGGTCAGTGAATGGGCCAAAACGTGCATGCAGTGCCAAACGGCCAAGGTGCAGCGGCACACCGAGGCTCCGCCACAGCGGTTCGAACCCACCCGCCGGAGGTTTGACCACATCCATGTGGATATCGTGGGGCTGCTGCCAGTGTCACGAGGAGCGCGGTACCTCCTAACTATGGTAGACCGGTTCACCAGATGGCCAGAGGCAGTCCCGCTCACCGACACCGCCTCCGAATCCTGCACCCGAGCACTGATCGCAACCTGGGTAGCCCGCGTCGGGGTACCGGCCCACATTACCTCCGACAGGGGCGCCCAGTTCACCTCCAGCCTGTGGTCGGCTATGGCCAACCTTTTAGGATCGCAGCTACACCACACAACTGCCTACCACCCACAGTCGAACGGACTAATGGAGCATTTCCACCGTCACCGGAAGTCGGCTCTCATGTCCCACCTGGAAGGGCCTAACTGGGTGGACGAGCTTCCTTGGGTCCTGCTCGGAATCCGCACGGCGCCCAAGGAGGATCTGCACACCTCATCGGCCGAGTTGGTGTACGGCGCGCCCCTGGTTGTCCCAGGAGAGTTCATACCAGCCCCAAGGGGGCAAGAGGAAGAACCCGCAGCAGTCCTGGACAGACTACGGGAGAGGCTCGGTAACCTGGCCCCAATACCCACTCACAGTACGGACAGAGCCCGACCTGCGTACCCAAAGACCTGCAAAACTGTAAGTTTCTTTTTGTACGACGGGGCGGACACCGGGCACTGCTACAGCGGCCCTACGAGGGGCCGTTTAAGGTGATCAGGAACAACGGGTCCACGTTCGTGCTGGACATTGGAGGGAGAGAGGAGGTTTTCACGGTGGACTGACTCAAACCGGTCCATGTGGACTTGGCGCAGCTGTCCAGGCTCAGGCACCGCGGCGCAGGGGGAGACCTCCCAAACAGAGGCCGATCCAGACTGTGGACACTGGGGGAGGTATCGCCGGTTCTGGGGGCGGGGTTATGTGGCGACCCACTTTCCAGCGCACACGAACCGGCTCACAACAGCACGCGTAGGCAGAGGGCCAAAAAGGGCGCCAGGCCATCTTCACCAGCAGGGGGAAAATCCCACGCGTGGAAAGGGTCTGGGAATATGCATTCCTCACAGCAATCCCGCCCAGGGAGGGCGGGAATGAGAAGGCTTTAAAGCAGGCCGCGAAGTTTGAATAAATCTCTTCCATCGCAACTCCAACTCACCGACTCCGCGTGGTTATTCTAGCGCTGTGTGTAGCACACCGCTACAATGTTTTAATATTATTGTGTTCTTCATCTTATTGTGTTTTTCTTATGCATCAGATCTGAACTAACAATTACTGAGTTCTCCTTTACTCTTGCGTACTGGGAATGGCATTAAACAATCTTTGATCACAGCCTGTTATAGAAACACCAAAGCGGAGGAATGGAAAAGTCTACAGAAATGTTAATTCAGTCCAGTCTATCACAGGCAAAGGCCTGCCAACCACTGACTACATTTACCGGTGCTCTGCCACAGAATGCAGCATCCATCACCAAATACCATCCCATCGAGGCCATGCACTCCTCTCACTACTACCATCAGGCAGGTGGCACAGAATGCTTAGGTCTCACACCACCAGCTACAAGAACAGTAACTACCATACAACCACCATGCTCCAAAACGGGTGTGAATAACTTCACTCACCACAGTCCGGAACTGTTTCCATGACCTACAGACTTTTTTTGGCACATCAGTCTTTGTTCATACTAGTTTTTCATCAATTTCCACCTCAATGAATCCCCTTGTTCCTAGCTGTAGAAATGGCCTGGACAAACCCAGCATCATGTACGTGATCCTAAATAGGAAAACAGATTATTATCTGAATGGTGGCCGATTAGGAAAAGGGGAGGTGCAACGAGACCTGGGTGTCATTATACACCAGTCATTGAAAGTGGGCATGCAGGTACAGCAGGCGGTGAAAAAGGCGAATGGTATGCTGGCATTTATAGCGAGAGGATTCGAGTACAGGAGTAGGGAGGTACTACTGCAGTCGTACAAGGCCTTGGTGAGACCACACCTGGAGTATTGTGTGAAGTTTTGGTCCCCTAATCTGAGGAAAGACATCCTTGCCATAGAGGGAGTACAAAGAAGGTTCACCAGATTGATTCCTGGGATGGCAGGACTTTCATATGAAGAAAGACTGGATGAATTGGGCTTGTACTCATTGGAATTTAGAAGATTGAGGGGGGATCTGATTGAAACGTATAAAATCCTAAAGGGATTGGACAGGCTAGATACAGGAAGATTGTTCCCGATGTTGGGGAAGTCCAGAACAAGGGGTCACAGTTTGAGGATAAAGGGGAAGCCTTTTAGGACCGAGTTTAGGAAAAACTTCTTCACACCGAGAGTGGTGAATCTGTGGAATTCTCTGCCACAGGAAGCAGTTGAGGCCAGTTCATTGGCTATATTTAAGAGGGAGTTAGATATGGCCCTTGTGGCTACGGGGATCAGGGGGTATGGAGGGAAGGCTGGGGTGGGGTTCTGAGTTGGATGATCAGCCATGATCATAATAAATGGCGGTGCAGGCTCGAAGGGCCGAATGGCCTACTCCTGCACCTAGTTTCTATGTTTTTATGTTTCTATGTTTTCAATACAACAATTGAAAGAAATGGCTAAACAGGTTCATAAATTTGCACCACCTCCCACTGATATGCCTTTCCTCAATAATACCCACTGAAAAATGGAACTACATGGTCTGAAAGACCTGGAGAAGATGAAGTTAATGCCCATGTTTCTGAGCCCCATGTACAATCTGGTTTGCCCAATCCCAGGATGGGGAGGGTGCTCAGAGGAATTTAAGGTGGTGATCCCGACTGCAATTTGTCAGAACAGGGAGATCACTGTGGACAGCCTATATACATGCAGGCATGGAAAAGTGGAGATCTGGTGACATTTGCCATGGTCTTCGGACACACTTCATCTGAGTGCTTGGACAGGTCAACCAAATCCAGCTAAATACGGATGCTTAAGCAAACTCTACAAGGATAGTAGTGTCATATACAACTGAGAGTAAGGCAAGAGTGTGCAAGATTTTTTAATCAATTGACAATGTGAACTGATTGTAGATTTTAGGAAGAAGAGAGATGAACACATGAGTCTCGTTGAAGAATGTGGTAGAAAAATTGAGCAGCTTCATAGTCTTGGGTGTCAATATTCTATCCTGGGCCAGAACATGGAGGCAATTATGCCACAACCTTATTAAAGAAGATTCAGCATGTAATCAAAGACTAACAAACTTTGACAGATGTACAGTAGAAAGCATTCTGACTGGTTATATCATGGCTTCATATGGAAGCTCAAATATACAGGAATGCAAAATGCTACAGAGAGTAGTGGTCTCAGACAGCTCTTTCATGCGTACACGTCTACCCACGATCAGGGTCATCTATAAGAAATAATGTTTTGGCCTCCACAGATGCCTGCAGCAATGAATTCCACAGATCCATCACTCTCTAGCTACAGAAATTCCTCCTTATCTCTGTTCTGAAAGGAAGCCCTTCTATTCTGGGGCTGTGTCCTCTGGACCTAGACTTGTCCACCATAGGAAACATCATTTCCATATCCACTCTAATTCAGGCCTTTCAACATTCGATAGGATAAAAATAGGTCAACTCTCATTCTTCTGAATTCCAGCGAATACAAGCCCAGAACCAACAAATATTCTTTATTTGACAAGCCAGTTAATCATGGAATCATTTTCATGAGCCTCCTTTGAACTCACTCCAGTGTCTGTATATAGTTTTGAAGATAAGGGGTCCAAAACTGCTCACAATACTGCAAGTGGAGCCTCACCAGTGCATTATAAAACCTCAAAATCACATCCTTGCTTTGATATTCTAGTCACCAGAAATGAATATTAACATCACATTTGTTTTGCTCACCACCTCCTTAATCTGCAAATTACCCTTTTGGGAATCCTACACAAGGACTCCCACGTCCCTTTTCACTTCAGATTTTTGAATTTTCTCTCCATTTAGAAAATAGTCTACCTTTTTACTTCTTCTTCCAAAGTCCATGACCATATATTTCTCAACACTGTATTGCATCTGCCACTTATTTGTCCATTTTCCTCATCTGTCTAAGTCCTTCTGTAGCTTCTCTACTTCTTCAAAACTACCTGCCCCTTCACTTTGTATCATCGACAAACCTTGCAACAAATTAACAAATTTTGTCATCCAAGTCATTGACATATGATGTAAAAAGAAGTGATCCCAACACAGACCCCAGTGGAACACCACCGGTCACCAGCAGCCAACCAGAAAAGGCTCCCCTGTTAACCACTCCTTGCATCCTGCCAATCAGCCAGTGCATTATCCATGCTAGTATGTTTCCTGTTATACCAGCGTCTCTTAACATGTTAAGTAGCCTCATGTGTGGCACTTTGTTTCAAATGCCTTCTGAAAATCCACACACACAACATCCACTGATATTCCTTTGTCTATTCTGCTTGTTATTTCTTCAAGGAATTCCAACAGATTTGTCAGGCAAGATTCTTCCTTGAGGAAACTATGATGACCTTGGCTTATTTTATCAGGTGCCTCCAAGTACCTCGAAAACACATCCTTAACAATTGAATCCAACATCTCCAACACAGAGGTCAGACGCAATCACATAAAAGTTCCCTTCTTCTGACTCTGTCCCTTCTTGAAGAGTGGAGGGATACTTGCAGTCTTCCAGTTCTTCCAGAATCTGGTGATTCTAGAAAAATAATTACTAATGCCTCTACAATCTCTTTAGCCACCTCTTTCAGAACCTAGGGTGTACACCACCTGCTTTAGATGAATTATCTTCCTTCTGAATTTCAGTATCCCAAGAACTTTCTCCCTAGTAATGCCAACTTCATACACTTCTAGACCCTGACACTTTTGAACATCCAGCATACTGTTTGTGTCTTCCACAGTGAAGACTGATGCAAAATACTTAATTCAGTTCATCCACAATTTCTTTGTCCCCCATTGCTACCTCTTCACTCCGGCATCAATTTCCAGTGGTCCAATAGCCAATCACAAATCTCTTTTTCCCTTGATGTATTTGAAGAAACATTTGTTATTGCCTTTAATTCTATTGGCTAGCTTAATATTGTATTCCATCCTTAACGTCTTAATAGCAAGTTTATTTGTCTTCTGTTGGTTTTTAAAAGCTTCTCAGTCCTCTAGCTTCCCACTAATGTTTACTCTATTATGTGCCCTCTCCTTGGCTTTTGCATTGGCTTTTTCTCTTGTTAGCCACCATTGTGTCATCTTGCCTTAGAATACTGCTTCCTCATTGGGATGTATATATCCCATGCCTTCTGAATTGCTTCCAGAAATTCCAGCGATTGTTGTTCAGTAGCGCACCAAGCTAGTTTGAGCTTCTCAACAACAACATCCTCAGCCCGAGCTACAAATCTTTTCCAACATCTTAAATTCTAAGACATGTTTGGCACAGCTTTGTGGGCCAAAGGGCCTGTATCGTGCTGTAGGTTTTCTATGTTTCTATATCCCACACTTTCTGAATTGCTTCCAGAAATTCCATCTACTGCTGCTCAGCTGTCCTCTTTTCCAATCAATTGTGGCCAGCTCCTCGCTCATGGCTCTGTAATTCCCTTTTCTCAACTGAAATACTGAGACACCTGACTTTAGCTTTTCCTTCTCAAATTTCAAAGCGAAGTCAATCATATTAGGATCACTTACCCCTAAGGTTTCTTCTACTTAAGGCTCTCTAAACAATTCTGTTCCAAAATAGCTGATCGCCAAGTGGTCTCAACCACAAGTCAATCTGAAAAACCATCTCATCAGCATTCTAGAAATTTCCCCTCTTGTGATCCAGCACCAAACTGATTTTCCCAATTTACCTCCATATTGAAATTCCACACGACTATCTGAGTGTTTCCAACTTGACACGTATTTTCTGTCTCCGATTGTAATTTGTAATCTACATCTTTGCAACTGTGTGGGGATCTGTATACAACTCCCAGCAGGGTATTTTTATCTTTGAAGTTCAGAATCAGAATCAGGTTCATCATCATCAGCATGTGACGTGAAATTTGTTAACTTAGCAGCAGCAATTCAATGCAATGCATAATCTAGCAGAGAGAGAAAAAAATAATAAAAATAAATAAAATAAAACATGATAAATAAATAAGTAAATCAATTACGTATATTGCATAGATTATTTTAAAAATGTGAAAAAAAAATTTAAAAAGTGAGGTACTGTCCAGTGCTTCAAAGTCCATTTAGAAATCAGATAGCAGAGGGGAAGAAGCTGTTCCTGAATCACTGAGTGTGTGCCTTCAGGCTTCTGTATCTCCTACCTGATGGAAACAGTGAGAAAAGGGCATGCCCTGGGTGCTGGAGGTTCTTAATAATGGACGCTGCCTGTCTGACACACTGCTCCATAAAGATGTCCTGGATAATTTGTAGACTAGTACCCAAGATGGAGCTGACTAGATTTACAACATTCTGCAGCTTCTTTCAGTCCTGTGCAGTAGCCCCTCCATACCAGACAGTGATGCAGCCTGTCAGAATGCTCACCACGGTGCGACCATAGAAGTGTTTGAGCGTATTTGTTGACATGCCAAATCGCTTCAAACTCCTAATAAAGTATAGTTGCTCTCTTGCCTTCTTTATGACTACATCAATATGCTGGGACCAGGTTAGATCCTCAGAGATCTTGACACCCAGGAACATGGAACTGCTCACTCTCTGCACTTCTGATCCCTCTATGAAGATTGGTACGTGTTCTCTCGTCTTAAACTTCCTGAAGTCCACAATCCTTTCGTCTTACTGACGTTGAGTGCCAGGTTGTTGCTGCGGCACCACTCCACTAGTTGACATATCTCATTCCTGTATGCCCCCTTGTCACCACCTAAGACTCTGCAAACAATGGTCATATTGTTAGCAAATTTGTAGATGGTGTTTGAGCAATGCTTAGCCATACAGTCATGTATATACAGAGAGTAGAGCAATGGGCTAAGCACACACCCCTGAGGTGCGCCAGTCCTGATCATCAGCAAAGAGGATATGTTATTACCAATCCGCACAGACTGTGTTATTCCTGTTAGGAAGTCGAGGATCCAATTACAGAGGGAGATACAGAGGCCCAGGTTCTGCAACTTCTCAATTAGGATTGTGGGAATGATGGTATTAAATGCTGAGCTATAGTGGATGAACAGCATCCTGACATAGGTGTTTGTGTTGTCCAGGTGGTCTAAAGCCGTTTGCAGAGCCATGGAAATTGCGTCCGCCGTTACCTATTGTGGCAATAGGTAAATGGCAATGGGTCCAGGTCCTTGCTGAGGCAGCAGTTCAGTATAGTCATAACCAATCTCCCAAAGTATTTCATTACTCTCAATGTGAGTGCTACCGAGCGATAGTCGTTGAGACAGCCCACATTATTCTTCTTTGGCACTGGTATAATGGTTGCTTTTTTAAAGCAAGTGGGAACTTTTGCCTGTAGCAGTGAGAGGTTGAAAATGTCCTTGAATACTCCCGCTAGTTGGTTGGTACAGGTTTTCAGAGCCTTACCAGGTACTCTATCAGGACGTTCTGCCTTGCAAGGGTTCACTCTCATTAAAGACAGTCTAACATCGACCTCAGAGACAGAGATCACAGGGTCATCAGGTGCAGCAGGGATCTTCACAGCTGTAGTTGTGTTCTCCCTTTCAGAGCGTTCATACAAGGCGTTGAGTTCATCTGGTAGTGAAACATCATTGCCATTCATACTATTGGGTTTTGCTTTGTGGGAAGTAATGTCTGGCAGTCCCTGCCAGAGTTGTCGTGCATTTGATATCGCCTCCAACCTCGTTCAGAATTGTCCCTTTGCCCTTGAAATAGCCCTCCGCAAATCATATCTGGTTTTCTGGTATAGGCCTGGGTTGCCGGACTGGAATGCCACAGATCTAGCCTTCAGCAAACCACGTACCTCCTGGTTCATCCAGGGCTTTTGGTTAAGGAATGTACAGTAAGTCTTTGTAGGCACACAGGTTTTAATGAAGTCGGTAACAACTGCAGCATACTCATCCAGATTCAAAGATGAATCCTTGAATACACTCCTGTCCATCGATTCAAAGCAGTCCTGTAAGCACTCTTACGCTTCCCTGGTCCAAACCTTCTTGGTCCTCACTACTGGTGCTGCAGTCTTCAGTCTCTGCCGATACTCAGAGAGTAGAAGTACAGCTAGGTGATCAGACTTCCCAAAGTGTGGGTGTGGAATAGTACGGTAAGCGTTCTTGATGGTGGTGTAGCAATGTTCCAGTGTGGTGTTTCCTCTGGTATTGCAAGTGATCTGTTGATGGTAATTGCTTAGTGATCTTTTCAGACTTGCCTTGTTAAGATCTCCCAAAACGATTGTTAAGGTGTGCTGTTTTGTGCATGTTGATCCCATTGCACAGATCATCCAAAACCTGCTTGACATTGGTCTGAGGTGGAATGTAAACTGCTACCAGAGTGACCCCAGAGAATTCCCGTGGTTAAGTTAAAAGGACGACACTTTACTGCGGGATATTCCAGGTTTGGTGAACAGAATTGGAACAGCACTGATATATTCGTGCACCAAGAAGGGTTGATCATGAGGCATACTCCTCCACCTCTGCTTTTGAGAGACTCTATCGATCTATCCTGACGGTGTACAGTAAACCCGTTGATCTGAATTGCTGCATCCAGTACGGAAGGAGTTAACGAGGATTCCAAGAAACAAAGGACACACGCGATCCTAATGTCCCTCTGATACAGCACCCTAGCTCTGAGATCATCGATTTTATTCACCAGAGACTGCACGTTTTTAGCTATACCTTTACCTTTTACTCTAACTCTGGAATATGGACATATGCACAGCCCTTTAAGAATTCAGGATCATCTCACTAATTGATAACCATGTTTTGGTACCGAGTCCAATATTTAAGGAGCACCAGAATGGATGTTCAGTGCCCAATCATCAGTTCTCCTTGGATTATTGTCTAGTGTCTTGTTTTGAATTCTGTTCTCATTTCAGTCTCATATCAAGTCTCGATTCCAGCCTCAGATACTCCAGCTCTTGGGTGCAACCATGCTCGTCTAGGTCTGTGCCACAGTTTAATTTTTTACCAACAGAGCCACCCCAGCGCCTCTGCCTACCTGCCTGTGCATTCAGTATAATGTGTATCCTGTTTTTTCAGCTGGCAGTTTGTAATCTTCTTTCAGCCATTACTTTGTGATCCGCACAACATCATACATGCCAATCTGCTGTATTTATGTGGCTGAACCAGGACAAATTGTTGGTCATTTTTACAACAAAGAAGCTCTTAACTAGTTTTTTCCTCTTTACAAAATCAGCAGGGGCATAGATAGGGTGGGTAGTGTGACACTTTTCCCTGAGCACTGAACATTAAAACTCAGTGGGCAGATATTTAAAGGTCAAAGCGAATCTGAGGAAAATGTTTTTCACCCAGAGGATGGTTGCAGTCTTGGTCTTCCTTCCTGGGTAGGTGCCGGAGATCAGTATTGTCTTGCTGATGGTGCTCTTGAATCGCCAAGGCACGAAAGACTACAAACTAAGTGCTGGGAACTGGGATTAGTGGAGTTGAGTTCTTGCTAGTTGATGTGAGCAAGATTGACAAAGTTTCTGTTTCTGACCTGCTTGACTTGCAGGGAGGGGAAGCAATTTACTTTAGGGACAGTTTATCATCTCCCTTGTGTTTGAAGTGTAAAATCGGCAAAAAGCAGAAAATGCAGAACTTTATTCCGTACCCTGCGTGCATTTAAATATATCAGCTTCAGTCCTGTATTAATTTTGCCAGGAGTTTCACTATACTTTGCCTGATAATACTAAATGTATGCTGTGGGATGATAAAAAGGGGTAACAAAAAGGGGAAGATGTGTATTGAACTTCGTATTTTTTGTAACCATTTGAGGTGACAAAATGCAGTTGTAGACAATCCCGGAGTGCTAAACTGATATGTTGCAATATATGTACATATCTAGAAGAAATGTGCTTCCTAAAGGAATACATCAGTGCAAGCACCCAATGTACCAAACATTGTTCAAAAATAAGAACATAGCAGAGAATAATAGACTACAACAAATGTATCAGAAGGACTGAGCTCGCTGGGAATAGTAAACTCGTCTTGTCCTTAAGTATAAAAGAAACACTTTGCAAATGTATTTTGGACATCGCCAAACATTCCTGATGGCAGTGGAGGTGAACTTTTTACTGCGTTTTGTGAGACTTATCAGAGAGATACTCAACACCTTTCAGTGGGTGAACATTTAGGGAACATTGGCCACAATACCTTAACTTTCAGGATGGCTATAGACAAGGATAGGTACAGCCCTTATCGGAGAATTTTAAATTAGAGCAGTGCAAACTATGAGGATATTAGGCAGAAACTAAGAACCATTGATTGGGAACACCTTTTCTCTGGCAACTCCTTATCAGACATGTGGAAGGCATTTAAAGATCCACTGCACAGAGTACAAGGCTGGCTTCTTCCTGCTAGATGGAAGGATGCGGGAGGGGGGGGTGGGTGGAAAGATAAGAGAATCTTGAACTTCCAGAGAGGTTATGAATATTGCCAAGAAGAAATGGGAAAATTATGCAAAGCTTTGTAAGTTAGGATCAAACAAAGCGCATGAGGAGTATAAAGAAACCAAAAAAAAAAGAAATAAAGAAGGAATTAGGAGGGGTCCGATAGGCATGGAAAGTTCTTGGCAAGTAGGAGTAAATGAATCCCAAGGCATTCTTTACATGCACCAAGAGCTTGAGGATAACTAGGGAGAGGGTGGGACCACTCAAGGGTAAAGGGGGAAATATTTGCTTAGATCTGAAGAATGTGAGTGAGGCATTTAATGAGTGCTTTGCTTCAGTGTTTACCAAGGAAAAGGATATGGGTGACTCGGAGATCTGTGCTGAATGTATAAATACAATATGACATTTGGAGGTCAAGGAAGAGGAAGTGATGAGCCTCCTCATAATTATTAAGGTGAATGTCCCTAGGACCTGCTGGGATTTACCCCAGGTTATTGAAGGAGGCAGAGATGAGATTGCTGGGCCTTTTGCCAGTAGCTTTATGTCCTCTCTAGCAACAGGCAAATCCCTAGAGGACTGGCGAGTGGCTAATGTCGTACCTCTATTTAAGAAGGGAACAAGGGAAACCTTGGGAATTATAGGCTGGTGATTCTCAGATCAGTTGTAGGGAAATTCTGAACAAAAATATTCGAGATAGAGTATGTGAGCATTTGTAAACTCCTGGCTTAATTAGGGAGAGCCAGCACAGCTTTGTGCATGGCAGGTCATGAGAGCAGAAGAGGGAGGGGGAGAGCAGAAGAAGGTGGTGGAGAGCAGAAGAGGAAGATGGAGAGAAGAAGAGGGAGATGGAGAGTGGGAGATGGGGAGAGATTGGGAAGAGGGGGAGTCAGGGAGTGGGAGAGGGAGAGGAACTGGGAGTGGGAGGCAATTCTGTGGCATCACTTGCAAACTTGGGATGTTACAAAGGATATTCCTAAGGAACTAAGCAGTTTATTAAGTGGTTACTCGTGTAACATTGGAACACAACTGTCAGAGAGTCAAGTCACTACTGCAAGTGGCATGGTAGCATGGTGGCTGGCACAAGAGTTTACAGAACCTGCGACCCCGGTTCAATTCCCACGGCTGTCTGTAAGCAGTTTGTATTTTCTCCCTGTAATCATGGGGGTTTCCACCAGGTACTGCAGTTTCCAGTTCAAAGATTAATTTATTATCAAAGTACACAAGTTAAAATTATTTTTCTCCGGGTAGCCATGAAACCGAGAATTAAAAGGAAGGCAGCACAATCATCAGCTCCCAAAGCCATCATCCTGCACATAAAGAAATGAAACAGGGACATCAATCCTCAAATCCTGAAGAGGCGGAGCGTAGTGATGATGGCGCTATATGGCAGCTCCTTTGCTTGCACCTTCAGAAACAGTTCTATTTCCATCTTTAATATCTCTACTTTTCCCTTTCAGGGTTCTTTTGAAGACCCTGACCTAGAGTTACACGCTGACTTCGGTTCTTTATGGGAATGGGACCCGCTCTCGGGGTTTCACGACTGGCCATTATCAAACATGCAAAGGACACGGCCTAGGGCCTTAGATTGCCTTCGGAGTTTCGGGATTTTGTGGCTCTGCAGACGAGTGGATTGAAGGTCGGTGTCCCACCATGAGATTGGTGCGTCGTGGGAGTCAGGAGACCCTTGGCTGGAAAAGGATCTTGGAAAAAGAGCTTGGAAAAAGCGACACAACAGACTTTTAACATCATAATTCAGCAAGTTGTTTGTTATGTCTCTCCTCTTGCTGTGAAATGGAGACATCTCTTTTACCCTTATCAGGGAGAGAGAGAGAGCCTGTGGTATGTCGAATACCGGGTGAATGAGTAGTCTTTGGTGTACTGCAAGTCTATGTCTTTATTGTTGCTTTGTTGCACGTTTCAGTTCTCGGTGGTGGGTGCCGATGCTTTTTCTTTGCTGGTGGGGGGTGGTGGATCATTGCTTGCTGCCACTTACATACAGGAGGGAGGGGAAATGGTGGGACGTTGTGTTCTAACATTACTTGTCATTCATTCTTTGGGACACTCCTCTGTTTTCATGGATGTTTGCGAAGAAAATGCATTTCAGGATTTATATTGTATACATTTCTCTGATACTAAATGTACCCTTGAAACCTTGAATTCCCTCCCACACGCAAAACCAAATAAAACAGTAGAGGCATTTCAACCCCGAATCCCTCTTTCCACACGAAAAGACAAATAAAAACGAAACTTCCACATTGACCCTCAAATCCCCCTACCCGCACACAAAATAAACAAGAAAGATTGGGCGAAAAGTACAGAATTTAAAAATTATAAGGCTGAGAAAAGGTTATAGTCCAAGTCCACATCCAAAGTGCAGAAAACCTGGGAAAAATTCTCCAGCAGGCTTTTCCTTCTCTATAGTAGAGCAATCAAGACAGGCAGCAGGCGCTCACTCTCTGCTCTCGTCTCAATGCTTTAATCTCACTTGTTCCATTAATTGGTGAAAATGGAAGCTTTTATTTGCAAAATGGAGTCAAACTGGGTTGCACCCCCATCCTGCAGCCTGCCCACTATGGAGTTCAACAATGCTACTTCTGTCTCCGGGAATCCTCTTGGAGACCGTAGAACGCTGAAGCAACCAAACGATCTCTAAGCCTCGGGCACGAGGTTTCACATAGAAACATAGAAAATCTACAGCACAACACAGACCCTTCGGCCTACAATGCTGTGCCGAACATGTACTTACTTTAGAAATTACCTAGAGTTACCCATAGCCTTCTATTTTTCTAAGCTCCATGTACCTATTTAGGAGTCTCTTAAAAGACCCTATCATACCCACCTCCACCACCATCACCGGCAGTCCATTCCATGCACTCACTACTCTCTACGTAATAATCTTACTCCTCACATCTCCTCTCTACCTACTTCAAAGCACCTTAAAACTGTTACCCTCATGTTAGCCATTTCAGCCCCGGGAAAAAGCCTCTGACTATCCACACATTCAATGCTACTCATCATTGTATACATCTCTATCAGGTCACTTCTCATCCTTGGAAGATGAGCAGGGGAAATTGATATTGAGTGATAAGGAAATGGCTGAGGCATTGAACGACCATTTTTTGTCGGTATTCACAGTGGAGGACACGTCTAATATGCCAAAGAATTGTGTTATGGATGAAATAGGAGGTGAGAACCTAGATAAAATCACTGTCACTAAAGAGATAGTGATAAGCAAACTAGAGGGCCTGAAGGTAGATAAATCCCCTGGTCCTGATCAGATGCAACCCAGGGTGCTGAGGGAATTAGTGGAGGTTAGAGTAGATGCTTTGGTAATCATTTATTAAAACTCTCTAGACTCTGGGCAGAATTAGAAGACAGCAAATATCATGCCACTTTTTAAAAATGATGTAGGCAAAAGATAGGTAACTATAGGCAAGTTAGCTTAACATCTGTAGTCGGGAAAATTCTTGAAGCTGTCATTAAGGAAGAAATAGCGAAACATTTAGAAAGGAGTGGTTCGATTAGACAGATGCAGCATGGATTCAGAAAGGGCAGGTCCTGTTTGACAATCTTACAGGAGTTCTTTGAGGACATAATGAGTGCAGAGGATAGATGGGAACAGTTGGATGTCGTATACTTGGATTTCCAGAAGGTGTTGGATAGGTTGCCGCACAAGAGACTTATAAATAGGATACAGATGCATGGTGTCAGAGGAAGTGTATTGGCATGGATAGTGGACCAATAGAAAGCAGATAGTCGGTATAAATGGGTGTTTCTCTGGTTGGTAGTCAGTGGTGAGTGGGGTGCTGCAGGGGTCAGTGCTGGGCCCGCAGCTGTTTACCATTTACATTGATGATTTGGAAGAGGGGACTGAGTGTGGCGTAGAAAAAATTGCTGATGACACTAAACTGAGTGGAAAAGCAAATTGTACAGAGAATGTGGAGAGTCTGCAGAGGGATATAATCAGATTAAGTGAGTGGGCCAAGGTATGGCAAATGGAATACAATGTTGGTAAATGCAATATCATCCGTTTTGAAAGGAATAATAGAAGAGCAAATTATTATTTCAGTGGTGAAAGTTTACAGCATGCTTTTGTGCAGAGGGACTTGGGAGTGCTTGTTCATGAATCGCAAAAAGTTGGCTTGCAGGTGCAACAGGCTAATAAGAAGGCAAACGGAATGTTGGCCATTGCTAGAGGGATTGAATTCAAGAGCAGGGAGGTCATGCTGCAACTATACAGGGTACTGGTGAGGCTGCGCCTGGAGTATTGTATGCAGCTCTGGTCTCCATACTTGAGGAAGGATTTACTGACTTTGGAGGCAGTGCAGAGGAGATTCACCAGGTTGATTCTAGAGATGAAGGGGTTAACCTATGATGAGAAATTGACTCGCCTGGGCCTATATTGTCTGGAACTCAGAAGAATAAGAGGGGATTTTATAGAAACATACAAAATTTTTAAAGGGGTAGATAAGATAGAAGTAGGAAAGTTGTTTCCATTAGTAGGTGAGACTAGAAGTAGGGGAAATTGCCTGAAGATTCAGGAGAAAAGATTTAGGACGGAGATGAGGAGAAACTGTTTCTCCCAGAGCGTGGTGAATCTGTGGAATTCTTTGCCCAGGGAAGCAGTTGAGGCTTCTTCACTAAATATATTTAAGATACAGTTAGATAGATATTTACATAGTAGGGGAATTAAGGGTTATGGGGAATAGGCAGGTAGATGGAGCTGAGTTTACGGGCAATCTGCCATGATCTTATTGAATGGCAGGGCAGGCTCGAGGGGCCGGATGGCCTACTTCTGCTCCTATTTCTTATAGAAACATAGAAACATAGAAAATAGGTGCAGGAGTAGGCCATTCGG
Source organism: Mobula hypostoma (assembly GCF_963921235.1). NCBI lineage: Eukaryota > Metazoa > Chordata > Chondrichthyes > Myliobatiformes > Myliobatidae > Mobula > Mobula hypostoma. Next base: position 54,893,309 of record NC_086106.1, on the reverse strand, counting down.
CCCTTCGAGCCTGCACCGCCATTTATTATGATCATGGCTGATCATCCAACTCAGAACCCGCCCTAGCCTTCCCTCCATACCCCCTGACCCCCATAGCCACAAGGGCCATATCTAACTCCCTCTTAAATATAGCCAATGAACTGGCCTCAACTGTTTCCTGTGGCAGAGAATTCCACAGATTCACCACTCTCTGTGTGAAGAAGTTTTTCCTAATCTCGGTCCTAAAAGGCTTCCCCTTTATCCTCAAACTGTGGCCCCTCGTTCTGGACTTCCCCAACATCGGGAACAATCTTCCTGCATCTAGCCTGTCCAATCCCTTTAGGATTATCTTCTTATGTTCTCTGTCACTCTAAGGAGAAACAACCAAGCTCACTTAACCTATTCTAATAAGGCATGCTCCCCAATCCAGAAAACATCCTTGTAAATCTCCTCTGCACCCTTTCTATAGTTTCCACATCCTTCCTGTAGTGGGATGACCCAGAAATGAGGACAGTACTCCAAGTGGGGTCTGACCAGGGTCCTATATAGCTGTAACATTACCTTTCAGCTCCTAAACTCAGTCCCACAATTGATGGAAGTCCAATGCACCATACACATTCTTAACCACAGAGTCAACCTGCACAGCAGTGTAAAGTGTCCTATGGACTCAGACCCCAAGATCCCTCTGAACCTCCACACTGCCAGGAGTCTTACCATTAATACTATATTCTATCATCATATTTGACCTACCAAAATAAACAACCTCACACTTTTCTGGGTTGAACTCCATCTGCCATTTCTCAGCCCAGATTTGCATCCTATCAGTGTCCCACTGTAACCTCTGACAGCCCTCCACACTGTCCACAACACCGCCAACCTTGGTGTCATCAGCAAGTTTACTAACCCATCCCTCTACCTCTTCATCCAGGTCATTTATAAAAATCACAAAGAGTAAGGGTCCCAGAACAGATCCCTGAGGCACAATACTGGTAACCGACCTCCATGCAGATTATGACCCGTCTACAACCTCTCCTTGCCTTCTGTGGGCAAGCCAGTTCTTGATCCACAAAGCAATGTCCCCTTGGATCCCATGCTTCTGTCACAAGGGAGCCCTGGTGGCAGATCCAAATGCAAGACACAGACACTGTAGTACTAGGAACAGGACAGGACTAGAGACTAGTGTTAGGGACGTGAATGCATGCAGACTAGGAGCTGGGACAAGAACACAGACTTGGGCTAGGGCACTGGCGAGGCAAGCAGGACTAGGACCAGGAACTGGGAACTAGGAGCCTGGGCTTGGACTCTGAGCGAAGGACTGGACAAGGACCCAGAACCTGGGTCTTGACTGGGGCTCAGACCCCGGAAATAGGCGAGGACATGACGTGGCTACAGGACAAGACATGGCTTGGGTTCCTTGAGGCTTGGGTTCTTCGTGGCTTGGATTCCTTGAGGCTTGGGTTCTTCGTGGCTTGGGTTCCTCGAGGCGAGGACATGCAGAGCCAGAGACTGGACAAGGACCCAGAACCTGGGTCTTGACTCGGGCTCGGACTCTGGAACTAGGCGAAGATATGACGTGGTCTTGGGAGACAGGAACCTCGGAACACAAAGCTGGAAGCCTTGACTTGTTCTTGGGGAGGACAGGAACACAGAGCCTTGGTCCAGAGCACGGGAACATGGAGCCTTGGACTTGAGAGACAGGAACATGGAACACAGAGCTGGGACCCCTCCTTGGGAACAGGACGTAGGGCCGGGACTCATACATAGAATGCTGAGACGGGACAGCTGGAAGACCCAGGGTCTGGAGTCCATGGACCGGACCGTGTACCAGAACGTGGACTTCACAGACCTGACCATGACAGCTTCCTTAGTTCCTCAATAATCCCTGCATGGGGTACCTTATCAAATGCTTTTCTGAAATCCATAAACACTACTTATACTGCTCTACCATCATCAATGTGTTTAGTCGCATCATCAAAAAATTCAATCAGGCTTGTGAAGCACGACCTGCCTTTCAAAAAGCCATGCTGACTATTCCTAATCATATTCTGCCTCTCCAAATGTGCATAAATCCTGTATCTCAGGATCTTCACCATCAACTTACTGTTACGTATCCCGTAACTGGGTTGCCAAACTAGCAGAAATGGACCACTTAGTTGGAGTCTGGATTACTGGAACTAAGCAAGTTTTATTAAAGAAATAAGTAACACAGTACTCTAATAGTAAGGATATAAATGCAACAGGTTAGCAATGAATAAACACACATGTACACGGAACTAGGATAATAGGATCAATCAAACTCTATCGCAGTCTAGGGGTAAAATGATCAGTCTCAAGTGACACAGAGTTCAGTTCAGTTTCAGTTCACAGTAATCGCTGTCGTGCCATTGGGGAGAGAGAGAGAGAGAGAGAGAGAGCGAATGCTGATATTCAAATCGGATTCAACAGACCGACCTTTGTTCTTCGCAGTTAGCTATCGGCGCAAGCCCTTTTTAATGTCTTCTGAGGTCACCGACTGTGACCCATCCGTTCCAGATACAATCGTTCTCCTGCAGTGAAGCCGGCACCCAGGCAAGGGTGGACACACACACCAGGTACCCACCGACCATACCTTCTCACCCTGTGCGTCTATGGTTGGTCCCGCGACCAGACCTCCAAAACTCCACCAACTTGTGGGGGCACACCGCTTTTCCAGGGTCTCGTTATCTCGTGGTGTCATGTGTGTGTCTTGCCTTAGCGAACCTGTTCCTTTTATCCCCCTGCTGGGGTACCGCCTGTCCATCAAACTTCAAACAGTTCAGGTTCAAAGCAACCGGTCTCTGACAATACTCAGAACTGTGTCTCCTTTTCGTTAATCTCTCTCGTCCCCCATTAACATTTCTGAATGCTCCCCCATTGTCCTTCGTATCGGCATCAATCTTCTGATAATTTGGTCTTTTGTCACACCCCTATCCTTCAAGGATTTTTACCAGGGTAAAAATTATAGTCATGAATACACCATTAGATACACACAAATATACATGTTCATCAGCTATTTGGCTAGTACAGAGAATTTTAAGTTGTCAACACCTTGACAGACAGTCAGCAATCACATTTTCCGTTCCTTTTATATGTGGTATTTAAATAATCCTCTAAAACCAGGCTCCAACTTAGCAAACTTCATAGTGGCCAAAAACACTAGTGAGTTGTGATCAGTGTAACTTCTCAGTGGTCTTCGTCCCGGACCAAGATAACAAGGGTTGTCCCATGCCAACTTAGCATTCTTTAGCAAGAGCTTAGTAAGAGGGTGGGTAATATCCGCAAAGTTCTTGCAAAACTTCCTATAGTACCCCACCATCTCCAAGAACCTTCTCAGGGCTCTCTTGTCTGTCAGGGTGGGGACGTCGGAGATAGCCCGCACCTTAACTTGCATCAGTGCCAGCTGCCCCTGTCTTACCACAAATCCCAGATAAGTGATTTTTCCCCGGCCGAATTCACTTTTTGCGAGGTTCACTGTCAGGCAGGCTTTAGACAGCCGTTTAAACAGTGCCACAATGTGCTCTTCCCATGTGTCACTCCAGACCACTACATCGCCAATATACACTTCTGTGTTCTTTAGCCCTTTTGTCACTGAATTAATCATTCTATAGGGGTGTTGCTCACTAGGCTGACCTGATGTGACAACAACTCCATGTCCCAGCTCTTTGCATCGCCTCAGGACATCTGGGGACCTACGTGTGCGTGCTGTTTAATTAGCTCTCTTAACAAAACAATAGACATCTCCCATCTGATCGTCCCCATACTTATCTTTTCCAAATGGGTTTTCCCCTTATCAGGTGGCATCCTCGCCTCATTAATTTTCGTGATAACACCGACTGAGTTTGTTTGCCTATCGTGGCAAGCTGTCAGCATATCAAAAGCCTGTAACTGTGTCAGCTCACGTCTGCGATAGTCAGTATCATCCTTCCTCCTGTGCAGCCAGTAAAACTCTTTCATGATTCCGTCAACTGTTTTCCTCCCCCCAAAATGTCCACCGAGGGGTATCTTGTGGGCCAGGTTAAGAGTCTCATCCCCATAAATTTTTGGCACCACTCCCCATTCCTCATCTGCGAGCACGGTACTTGGTCTCCCTTTCTTTCTTAGCACTCCCTCCTCCACACAATAGCCTACTGGCTCCCTTTTCAATTCTGCTTCAGAGAGAGCTGTCTCCGCCAAAACCATCAGCTCCTCGTCTCGCTCCTGTGCCTGTACAAATTTCTTCCTGGTTAATGCTAAGCCTGCCTCAGCTCCCTCACTTCCTCCTGTTTCACTACGCTCCTTCTTTTCACTTTCTAACCCCCCCCGGTACAAGGCTGGTAAAAACGTCTCAGCCAATTCTATAGTTACTTCAGCAGCCTTTTTGGACACACACCGAGTCACTGTGCAAACAGGATAAATCTGTGAGTCCATGGGCGGGGCCTCAATCCTGGCAGGCTGGCTTGTCAGTTTTACTGCTGAGAACACATTTCCGCTGGCGAGGTCATTACCGAATAAGACCTCCACGTCTTTCATCGGTAGTTCGGGCCTCACCCCGATCATGACCAGTCCGGAGACCAAGTCGCTTTTTAGGTGTATCTGGTTGCAAAGGTACTGCCTCAGTCCCTTTCCCAATGCCTTTTATGACCCTGACTTTCCCAGTCTCGGACTCTGAACTAAAGTCTAACACACTCTTTAATATCAATGACTGACACGCTCCCGTGTCTCTCCAGATCCGTACTGGAACTAGGTTTAACCCCTCCTTCACCGACACCAATACGGCCGAGATAAACCTCTCACGCCCTTCCTGAACTTTATCAGACCTCTTCTCTCCTAGCGGTTTGCTTACCAGCTCAATACAGCCAGTCGGAACCGTCGCCTTTCCTTTTCCCGTCTCCTTCTTTGGGGCAAAGCACCTGGACGCAAAGTGTCCGACTTTCCCACAATTATAACATACGACCCCAGGAGACTTCCTACCAAACTGCTCCCGGTCTACCTTATCCTTATCACTAGTCCCCGGCTTACTTTCTGATTTTTCTGGCGGACTCTCCCCGCCGTCCTGACTACTCTTCTGGTAGCCTTTACTCAGGGCAAATTTCGTTTTATGTGTCAACGCGTATTCATCCGCTAACTTAGCAGTTGCGGCTAAAGTGTCTGCCTCTTTCTCATCTAGGTAGGGTCTCATACCTTCAGGGACACAACCCTTAAACTGCTTAATCAGGATTAGCTGTAGCAGTCTGTCATAATCTCCATTGACCCCTTTCGAGGCGCACCAATGCTCACAATATGTCTGCATCTCATGGGCAAACTCCAAATACGTGCGGTCCCACTGCTTCCTCACATTCCGGAACCTTTGCTGGTATGCTTCTGGGACCAACTCATAAATCCTGAGTATGGCCTCTTTCACCACCTCATACCTCTGGGCATCTTCTGCTGACAAAGCCGAGTAAGCTTGTTGGGCATTTCCTTTAAGTACACTCTGAAGCAAAACAGCCCACTTATCCCTCTGCCAGTCCTGACTTGCAGCAACTTTTTCGAAATGGAGAAAGTACCGATCCACATCGGTAACGTCAAATGGGGGAACCAGCCTAACCTCCTGGGTCACCCTGAACCCTCCACCTTGGTTCGGCATGGGCCCCTGCACTGCCATCATCTTTAACCTCTCCAGCTCAAATTCCCTTTCCCTCTGTTTCTCCAACTGCCTCTCTCTCTCTTCCCACTCCAACTGCCTCTCTCTCTCTTGCCGTTCTAACTGTTTCTCTCTTTCTTGCCGTTCTAACTGTTTCTCTTCGTGTTCTAGCTGCTGTACCCAGAACTCGTGCTCGAGTCTCAATTTTTCAATCTGCACCTGTACTGCGTCTCCACCAGGTTTTCCAATAGATATCACCTCCAGCTGCCCTTGGGGAAACATACCTTTAGACACTTAATGCTCTATGATAGCTCTGTGTATCTCCTCTCTCCTCATTGTCAACTTCCCTTTAACAAGATTCAACCATTTGGCCACAGCTGCCAATTCCGATTTCCTGGCATCCTCTAATGCCTCCAAGGTCGGCGCCTTTAGAAATTCCTCAATCTCCATTTCTGCTGTTTGCCTTTTCTTTCTTTCGGGAATTTTAACCCAATCAATTTACCCCATCCTAAATTTAGTGTTCAAAATCGTGGACGAGAACCCCACTTATGTTACGTACCCCGTAACTGGGTTGCCAAACCAGCAGAATTGGACCACTTAGTTGGAGTCTGGATTACTGGAACTAAGAAAGTTTTATTAAAGAAATAAGTAACACAGTACTCTAATAGTAAGGAAATAAATGCAACAGGTTAGCAATGAATAAACACACATGTACACAGAACGAGGATAATAGGATCAATCAACCTCTATCGCAGTCCAGGGGTAAAGTGATCAGTCTCAAGTGACACAGAGTTCAGTTCAGTTTCAGTTCGCATTAATCGCTGTCGTGCCATTGGAGAGAGAGAGAGAGAGAGCGAATGCTGATATTCAAATCGGATTCAACAGACCGACCTTTGTTTTTCGCAGTTAGCTGTCGGCGCGAGCCCTTTTTAATGTCTTCTGAGGTCACCGACTGTGACCCCTCCGTTCCGGATACAATCGTTCTCCTGCGGTGAAGCCGGCACCCAGGCAAAGGTGGACACACACACCAGGTACCCACCGACCATACCTTCTCACCCTGTGCGTCTATGGTTGGTCCCGCGACCAGACCTCCAAAACTCCACCAACTTGTGGGGGCACACTGCTTTTCCAGGGTCTCGTTATCTCGTGGTGTCATGTGTGTGTCTTGCCTTAGCGAACCTGTTCCTTTTATCCCCCTGCTGGGGTATCGCCTGTCCATCAAACTTCAAACAGTTCAGGTTCAAAGCAACCGGTCTCTGACGATACTCGGAACTGTGTCTCCTTTTTGTTAATCTCTCTCATCCCCCATTAACATTTCTGAATGTTCCCCCATTGTCCTTCTTATCGGCATCAATCTTCTGATAATTTGGTCTTTTGTCACATTACCAACAACTGAAGTAAGACTCACTGGTTTATAATTTTCTGGGCTATCTCTACTCCCCTTCTTGAAAAAGGGAACAACGACTGCAACCCTCCAATCCTCCGGAACCTCTCCCATCCCCATTGATGATGCAAAGATCATTGACAGAGGCTCAGAAATCTTTGTCTTCCCCCCCTCGCCTGACTCTCAGCCTGGATACCTCACCTAACTCTCTGCTTGCTCACCTAGCCTGGATACGCCGCCTGTATCGCTGAAGTTTTACCGCTGGAGCAAGACTGGGGCCTTGTTAGGCCAAGATAAGGAACTGTCTTTTGTTGTGTGGAATTGTCTCTCTGTGTCCACGCCTTCGCTAGGTAGGTTCGGCCGTTTGCCGCTACCTAGTGTTGGGAACTGTCTCTGTGTCCTCGCCTTCACTAGGTCTGTCCGGCCGTTTGCCGCCAGGTTGTGTTGGGATCTGTTTCTTCATGTTCAGCGTTCTGTGTATGAGTCCCGGCCCTACGTCCTGTTCCCAAGGAGGGGTCCCGGCTCTGTGTTCCGTGCTCCCGTCTCTTCTAGTCCAAGGCTCCGTGCTCCTGAAGGACCTCGTCCAGTCCATGCCTAGTCCAGTCCTATCTGAGTCCTGTCCATGTGCCTTTACCTGTCCTTGTGTCTCGCCCTACCCAGGAGTTCCTCACCCAAGCCATGTCCAGTTCTGTAGCCTCGTCTTGTCCGAGCCCGAGTCAAGTCCCAGGTTCTGAGTCCTTGCCCAATCTCTGGCTCGGAGGCCATACCCAAGCTTCGAAGTACCCTAGACCCAAGACCTAAGACCCCAAGTCTGTCTCCAAGCCTCAAGCCTCAAGACCCCAAGCCTGTCACCAAGCCTCAAGCCTCAAGACCCCAAGCCTGTCTCCAAGCCTCAAGCCTCAAGACCCCAAGCCTTTCTCCAAGCCTCAAGCCTCCAAACCTCAGCCTCGAGTCCTGCAGTCACAAGTTCACAAGACAAAGAAGCAGAAGTAGGCCATTCGGCCCATCGAGTCTGCTCCGCAGCTCCCCCATGAGCTAAACTATTCACCCATCTAGTTCCAATTTCCGGCTTTTTCCCCATATCCCTTGATACCCTGACTAATTAGATACCTGTCAATCTCCTCCTTAAACACCCACAATGATCGGGCCTCCACAGCTGGATGTGGCAACGAATTCCACAAATCCACAACCCTCTGGCTAAAAAAATTTCTCCTCATCTCTGTTTTAACTGGGTACCCTCTAATTCTAAGACTATGGCCTCTTGTCCTGGACTCACCCACCAAGGGAAACAACCTTTCCACATCTAGTCTGTCCAACCCTTTCAACATTCAAAATGTTTCTATGAGATCCCCTCTCATTCTTCTATACTCTAATGAATACAATCCAAGAGCCGACAGACGCTCCTCATATGTTAGCCCCTGCATTCCAGGAATCATCCTCGTAAATCTTCTCTGAACTCTCTCCAACATCAGTACATCCTTTCTAAGATAGGGGGCCCAAAACTGCACACAGTATTCCAAATGAGGTCTCACTAATGCCTGGTTCTGGTGCCTGAGCGCGAGGCAAGATCCTGGTTCTGTGTCCTTGTCCAGTCTCTGGCTTGGCTTTCAAGCCCAGGCTCCTAGTTCATAGTTCTTTGTCTGGTTTCCCTGTTTTGTGTCCATGTTCTAGCCCAGGTCTTGCATCCTTGTCCTGTTCCTGGTACTTCAGTGTCTGTGTCTTGCATTTGGGTCCATTTCCCAATGCGCAGCAGTGTGACACTGCCTCTTTTAGAGAGTATGCATTATGATCAGAGGTTAAGGGAGCTAGGGTTTTACTCCTTGGAGAGAAGAACGATGAGAGGAGACATGATAGAGGTATAAAAGATATGAAAAGGAATAGATAGAGTGGACAGCCAGCGCCTCTTCTCCAGGGCACCACTGCTCAATACAAGAGGATATGGCTTTAGGGTATGGGGTGGGAAGTTCAAGGGGGTATTAGAGGAAAGTTTTTTACTCAGAGAGTGGTTGGTGCGTGGAATGCACTGCCTGAGTTAGTGGTGGAGGCAGATACCCTAGTGAAATTTAAGAGACTACTAGACAGGTATATGGAGGAATTTAAGTTGGGGGTTATATGGGAGGTAGGGTTTAAGGGTCGGCACAACATTGTGGGCCGATGGGCCTGTACTGTGCTGTACTATTCTATGTTCTATGTTCTACGTTCTCCTTGGAGCAACAGAGGATGCGAGATGACCTCATCGAGCTGAATAAGATGATGAGAGGCATTGATCGTGTGGATAGTCAGAGGCTTTTTCCCAGGGCTGAAATGGTTGCCACAAGAGGACACAGGCTTCAGGTGCTGGGGAGTAGGTGCAGGGGAGATGTCAGGCGTAAGTGTTTTACTCAGAGAGCGCTGAGTGCGTGGAGTGGGCTGCTGGCAACAGTAGTTGAGACAGATAGGATAGGGTCTTTTAAGAGACTTTTACATAAGTTCATTGGGTGTATTCAAGGCAGAGGTTGATAGGTATCTGAGTAGCCAGTGCATCAAAGGTTCTGGTGAGAAGGCGGGGGAGTGGGGCTAAATGGGAGAATGGATCAGCTCGTAATAAAATGGTGGAGCAGACTCAATGGGCTGAATGGCCAACTTCTGCTCCTTTGCCTTATGGTCTTATGGTACATAGAGCTTAGAAAAATAGGGGGCTATAGGTAAGCCTAGTAATTTCTAAGTTAGCGACATGTTCGGCACAACTTTATGGGCCGAAGGGCCTGTATTGTGCTGTAGGTTTTCTATGTTTCTACGATCAATCCTTTCTCCCACAGTGCACAAGGACGTAAGAAATAGGAACAGGAGTAGGCCATCTAGCCAATCGAGCCTGCTCCACCATTCGGTAAGCTCATGGCTGCTATGTAGATGGACTCATTTCCACCTACCTGCCCTTTCTTCGTAACCCTTAATTCCCCTACTGTGTAAAAATCAATCTGACCTTGTCTCAGATATATTCACTGAGGTAGCCTCCACTGCATCAGTGGGGAGAGAATTCTACAGATTCACCTCTCCTTGGGAAAAGCATTTCTTTCTCATTTCTGTCCTAAATTTGCTCACCCAAATCTTGAAGCTATGTCCCATAGTTCTAGTTTTACTCCCTGCCTCTATCTTATCTACACCTTCATAATTTTACATGTTTCTATAATATCACCTCTGAATCCTCTGAAATCCAGTGAGTAAAAGTCCCAGATGACTCAATCTCTCCTCATAGCCAAAACCCCTCATCTCTGGAATCAACATGGTGAACCTCCTCTGTAGCTCCTCCAAAGCCAGTATTTATTTCCTCAAGTAAGGAGACCAGAAGTGCAAGCAATACTCCATATGTGGCCTCACCAGTACTCTGCTCTTAAATTCAACCCCTGTAGCATTGAACACCAACACTGCATATTCTGTCTTGTTAGCCTGCTTGACCTGCAAACCTGCAAAAATGCACTGGTTGGTAGGTTAATTAGTCATAGTAAATTGTCCTGCGATTAGACGAGGGTTAAATCGGCGGATTGCCGGGAGGGCGGCTCAAAGGGCCAGAAGTTATCTCGACAATAAATAAATAATCTGGGGATCTGAAATAGATCGAGCACCCACTCTTTCTGACGGGGAACCCTAAATCTAACCTTTAAGTCCTGTCCCTGACCCAAACCTCAACTCCTATCCCTGACCTTCTCTCATCACCAGTTACCATACTGCTCCTTATATCAAACCCAAAGAGCAAACCGAACCCTGAACCTTGAGAAGCCATTGGTAACCAGGGAAGGAAGGACAAGCTCTGACTCAGGCAGGAGCTCATTAATGTGGTCGTGAGAACTTCTGTCATCACTGTGGTGGTACCAGATAAATTGCTTTTCGCACTACTCTGCTCTCTCTACCCTCCTGACTATGAGATTTGGCACAGTTCTATGAATTTGCTGATGACACCACTATTGCTGGCAGAATTTCTACGGTGATGAGAAGTACAGGAGTAAGATAGATAGTTGGCTGAGTAGTATTACAACAAAACTTTGAACTCAGTTAAAAAACAGCAGTCGTTGAGGGCTTGACGTATATTTCCTGTTCACCAACAGACTGTCAGTAGATCTTAAGAATTGCCGGTTTGTCAACATATAGGACACTGGGTCGTTACCCTGCCCCGTCTCCCACAATCACTTCCCCAAGAAGCCTCAGTCTGGTGCATGCACCACTACATGTGAATTCACTCGCCTCCTGGGTGAACTCCAAAACCTCACCAATCCCACTACAACCTCAATGCATGAGTTCGAGTACCACATTTTCACAACTGGCTCACTGGTGCAAGTCCGTGTGCGTAGACTGGACTTAGAAAAGCTGGGCTGCACAAAGCCTGAATTTGCCAACATGGAAATGCTTGGTATTATATGCAGAAAGAATGGTCCTTGGGCTTCACAGCTCCATATCGTCCCTACGCCCGATGGTTTTTGTTGTCCATGCGGTGTTTAACGTTGCCTTAAAAAGGCCACCAACCCAGTCCCACATATTCAATACTTTTTGAACATTTAGTTGGAAAGATATTTTTAGCTAAAGTGGGCTGTCAGGACACTGAAGCAGGAACCCATTCGCACACCGCGAACTGTTTGCACTATGATAATTACTGAGTAGCAAATCCCGGGGTCGGGGGGCAACAAAGTCGGCGTCAAAGTTCAGACGGAGATCAAAATTTCCAGAGAAATCTAAAAATGGAATCGGGAAACAGGCAGAGTCAGTATTCAGACAGACAGAGTTCAGATACAAATGCTGGAAAGAATCAGGAAAACTCACTGGCACAATCTAGCAATAAACAGGTGAAAACACAGGACTGAAATATACTCAGCAATAAACAGAGTCAGATGATAGGTGGAGCACAATGAGCAGAAGTGGCAGCAAATCAGGTAGTAATGAGAAACAGGAGAGAGACGGAGTACTCAGTAATACAGGGGCCGGAGTAGAGCAGGAGCCGGGACAGGAGCACATGGGGCATGAAAACAAACAAGAGCACATGGCAATACAAAACTACAAACTGACAAAAAGACTGTTCAACTGGAAGTACTGACAGTACCACCCCCTCTACGGATGCCTCCTGGCCTCACGGCAGGTAGAGATGGGTGCTGGCAATGAAAGTCCCTGACGAGAGAGGGGTGCAGGATGTAATGAACGGAGACCCAGCACCTCTCCTCAGGACTGTAGTGTCATTGTCCAGCCCGCTAAGTCCGCATTCCGGTTCACGGTCCGGTCCGTGGACTCAGGACTCCGGGTCTTCCAGATGTCCCTTGATTTGGTGGAGTTAATCATAGGTACTGATTCCCATCTTGGGCCTTGGAATATAAGTGGCCTTGGGGTCGAGTGTGAGCTGCTGGTTTGTCTTGTCAAGATCCCCTGGGAGCATCCTGCCGGTGGAAGGCGAGAGAGGCCACTTGCCATCTTGAGGCCACGTTGGGGAACCATCCCCTCATGAAGCCTTGCTGTCAGTAGTCAGAGCTGTCTTTACGGTATGGATTCGGCCGTTTCCCGGGCCAGCTAGGTGGCTGTCAGCCACTCTGAGCTAGATAGGGATCCAGCTGTTTCCGTAGCCAGCTGGGGTCGCTGGCTGTAACTGTGACTCGGGGCACCCCCGAAGCAGAGATGGAATTGTCTGTCATTCTTCAATATTTGTCTCTTCTAGTCCTCATCTCCGTGGGGTAAGTCAGGCTGCTCTGCCGTTGCCCTGTGGGGGATCTGCCTTGTCCTGTCCTTGACTCCGTGGGGTAAGCCAGGCTATTCTGCCGTTGCCCTGCGGGGGGACCTATCTTGTCTTGTCTTTGCCTCGGTTGGGTATGTCCGGCTGTCCTGTTGCACCTTGGTGTGGAGATGAAGTTGAGTCCCAGCTTGTCTAAGTATAAGTCCAGGCTCTATGTCCATGTTCTGTCCAGTCTCATGTTGGTGATGTGTTAAAGATGAGCCCCAGGTTTTCAAAGGATAAGTACCAACTCTACGTTGGTGTACTGTTCCCAGTCTGTCTCTGAGCTCCAGCCTCCAAGTTATTAGCCTCCGCATTCCAAGACCCCAGTTCACAGCCTGCAGCATCAAGCCTCGGGGGCCCCAGCCTGTCTGCAAGCTCAAGCCTCGGGGGCCCCAGCCTGTCTGCAAGCTCAAGCCTCGGGGCCCCAGCCTGTCTGCAAGCTCAAGCCTCGGGGCCCCAGCCTGTCTGCAAGCTCAAGCCTCGGGGCCCCAGCCTGTCTGCAAGCTCAAGCCTTGGGGCCCAGCCTGTCTGCAAGCTCAAGCCTCGGGGCCCCAGCCTCCAGTCTGCTAACCATGTCATGTCCTTGCTGAGTTCTGGGGTCCAAGCCCGAGGCAAGACCCAGGTTCTGGGCCCTTGTCCAGCCTCTGGCTCAGAAACCAAGCACAGGCTCCAAGTCCATGGTTCCTAGTCCTGGTCCTGCTCACCCATGCCCAGGCTCCTAGTTCATAGTTCCTTGTCCGGGTTCCTGGTTTCTTGTCCTTGTCCTAACCCAAGTCTGTGTTCTTGTCCCTTCTCCTTGTCTGTATCCTGTCACCTCCTTACTCTAGTCAAGTCCTATTCCTTGTACTTCAGTGTCTGTGTCTTGCATTTGGGTCCATTCCCAATGCCTCCATTGTGACACGTAGGCCTTGCAGTCCACAAGGTACTGGAGGCCACAGCCCCAGTGATGAAAGTCCAGCAGTTGCTGCACCGTGAAGGACTCTGACCCATCGATGAGCCTTGGTGGATGGCGGAGTTTGGGGACAGGACACAGAGGCGGCTCATGAAAGGCTTGATGCGGGACATATGAAGCAGAGAGATGCAGCAGAGAGTGGAGGGCAGCTTGAGACGGACAGCAGCGGGGCTATGACTTTAGCAATGGGAAAGAGGCCTATGTAGTGAGGGGCGAGTTTGAAGGAATCCACCTTGAGGGGCAGGTCGCGGGTTGAAAGCCACACTCTGTCCCTGGCGGTAACGTGGGGCCTTGGAGTGATAGTGGTCAACTTGACACTTGATCCTAGTAGAGGCACAGAGAAGGGCAGAGCGACTGCGCCTCCATGTCCACTGACAACGGCGGAAGAACGCCTCGGCAGATGGAACGCCAACAACCTCCTCCTGGGCAGGAACCAGTGGAGGTTGGTAGCCAAGGCAGCACTCACAGGGGGACAGACCAGTGGATGAGGACGGATGAGAGTTTATGGCGTACTCGGCCCAGGGTAGCTGCTGACTCCACGCGGAAGGGTTCTGGGAGACCAGACACTGAAGTATTGTCTCTAGCTGTTGGCTGACCCGCTCGGTCTGGCCATTGGTCTGTGGGTGGAATCCTGAAGACAGACTCACGGAGGTATTCAGAAGATTACAGAATGCCCTCCAGAAGTTGGATGTGAATTGAGAGCCCCTGTCTGACAGAACATCTACAGGTAAACCATGTAATTTAAAAACATGCAAAACTAGTAATTTGGCTTGTTTTTGACAGGGGGAGTTTATGTAAAGGAATGAAGTGCACAGATTGGAGAAATGATCAACGACTGTGTGAATGGGGGTATTACCACCTGATGAGGAACGACCAGTGAGACAGTCCAGGGCAACGTGGGACCAGTGTCTCTTGGGGATAGACAGGGGCTGAAACAGACTAATAGGTGACCTTTTAGAGTCCTTGCCTCGAGCACAGACCGAGCAGACTGAGACAAATTGCAGTTGTCATCTCCCATGGAGGACGACCATAACCGCCGACTGATGAAGGCCCGAGTACACTTGGCTCCAGGGTGACAGGATAATCAGGAAGAATGACCGCACTGCAATACCTGTGAGCGGAGCGAGCTGGGAACATAGACACGGTTATTGGGGTATTGACTAGGGGCTGCCTCGCTCTGTTGAGCAGCTTGCACAATGGATTCAATGTCCCATTGCGCTGAACACACGAGACAGTGAGCAGGGAAGATGACATTGGGTACCTCAGGGGTCTCAGAGGAGGGAAATCTTCAGGAGAGGGCATCAGGTTTTCCATTCTTGGAACAGCGGCAGAAGGACAGAGTAAAATTGAATCTTGAGAAAAACAGGGACCAATGAGTTTGACGGAAGTTGAGATGCTTGGCAGTACGGATATATTCCAGATTCTTGTGATCAGTCCAGACCAAGAATGGTACCTTGGTTCCCTCCAGCCAATGCCTCCTCTCCGCCAGATCTAGCTTCACAGACAGCAGCTCAAGGTTTCTAACATTGTAATTCCACTCCGTGGGAGTGAGGTGGTGAGAGAAGAAGGCGCAGGTGTGTACCTTCTCATCCTTGGCCAAGCGCTGAGAGAGAATAGCTCCTACATCAATGTCAGATGTATCCACCTCCACAATGAACTGCCGGTCGGTGTCGGGTTGAACCGGGTTGGGAACAGAGGTGAAACGTTCCTTCTGGTCAGAGAATGTTTTTTTTTCAGCAGCAGAAGACCAGGAGAATCTGACAGCAGATGAGGCAAGAGCAGTGAGTGTTGCAGCCAGTGTACTGTAATTTCTGATGAAGCGGCGATAGAAGTTGGCAAAGCCCAAAAACGTTGTAACTCCCGACAAGTCGAAGGCTGGGGCCATTTGACCACCGCCTTGACCTTCTGTTGGTCCATTTGAATGGAACTTCCTGAAATTACATACCCCAGGAAGGAGACTGTATTGTGATGAAACTCACATTTCTCAGCCTTCCCAACAGCTGGTTCTCCAGAAGGTGCTGGAAAGATCTGCGGACGTGACCTATGTGTTCAGCAAGGGACTGGGAAAAAAAGAAAATGTCATCGAGATACTCAAGAACAAATTGGTTCACATGTCTCTGACAACGTCATTTACCAGGGCTTGGAAAACGGCGGGGGCGTTGGTGAGGCAGAATAGCATGACCAGATACTTGTAATGGCCTGAGGTGGTGCTAAATGCCATTTTCCACTCGTTCCCTTTGCGGATGCAGACAAGATGGTAGGCGTTATGGAGATGAAGCTTGGTGAAAACTGAGACTTTTTGCAGTAGTTCAGATGCCGAGGTCATGAGCAGAAGAGGATAATGGTACTTAACAGTGACTTCATTCAGTCCCTGTTAATCAATGTAAGTACGTATGGAGACCTCCTTCTTTTCAACGAAGGAAAAACCAGCACCAGCAGGGGAGGAATTCAGCTGGTTGATGCCTGCAGCCAGAGACTCTTGAATGTGCTCATTCATGGCTTCTGTTTCAGGTACGGACAGGGAATACAGGCGCCCCTTTGGGGGAGATGTGCCAGGCAAGAGGTCAATGGAGCAATCACATGGATGATGAGGTGGCAGGAAAGTGGCCCGGGACTTGCTGAACACAGCCTTGAGGTCCGAGTATTCAAGAGGGATGGCACTAAGGTCTGGAAATTCCTCGGGGGTGACCTAGGCTTGGAGAAAAGGGGATCTGAGCATGGCAGAGGCAGTGGGAGTGACAGAATGGGCTCCAGCCTACCATCTTGCAAATTAGCCTGTCAATGTAGGGGTTGTATTAAACTATCCAGGGATGACCCAGGACAACGGGATCTTGAGGAGAGTCAATAACATTAACTGTTCATGATGGTTGCCCGATAAACTGAGACTCACTGGGCCCATGACATGGATGATGTTAGCCAATCTCTGACCGTTCAAGGCGTTGGCCATCAATCGTGACTGGAGAGCAGACGTGGGTAACCCCCACTGGGCAGCCAAGCCGGAATCTATAAAACATCCCTCTGCACCAGAATCAACCAAGATGGAGACTGCTCACCGTAGGATGCCCCACTCCAGAGAAGCAGGTTTGAGAGTGAGTGGAGTCGAGGAGGGCCAGACAGGGGTCACGCTCACCAGTACTCCTCATCCTACTGGTGAGCGCTTGGCTTTACTGGGCAGGAGGAGATGAAGTGGTCTGTTTGGCCACAGTACAGACAGGAGCGGGTGCTGATTCTCTGTTGTCTGTCAGTTGGCGTCAGGCGAGTACGGTCAACATGCATAGCCTCGGGCTCTGGAACGGGAATTGTAGATAGGGGTAAACAGCAGGGCAATATAGACTGACGAACAGCTTGGAACTCACCCATTGACAAGTCTGATAAAAAAAGGAGAATTGTTGGACTTTGTGTACTTGGATTTTCAGAAGTCCTTGTGCCAGGCATAGAACTGCTTCCTCAATGTCAACAATGCAATCAGACAGTTATCGACTTCAGGAGATCTTGCAACACTCACACCCGTCCTTAGATCAGTGGCACAGCAATCGAAACTGTGAATAGTTTCAATCTCCTGGAATTGTACATCTTGCACCACCACTACTCCATTTCCAGTCAAAGTCACTTTATGTACAGACATTCCTGTGCCTAGCATCACTTTATGGATATATAATCAAGCTGTGTTCATAAGTTCTGTATTATATTCAATCACAAACAAGAGAAAATCTGCAGATGCTGGAAATCAAAGCAACACGCACAAAATGCTGGAGGAACTCAGGCACCCAGGCAGCATCACAGCTGAGGCGATACATCACCTGTGAGTCTGTAGGAGTCATATACTGTGTCCAGTGCTCCCCATGTGGCCTCATGTATATTGATGAGACCCAACGTAGATTGCGAGACTGCTTCACCAAGAACCTGTGCTCTGTCCACCAGAAGAAGCAGGATGTCCCAGTGGCCACCCATTTTAATTCCACTTCCCATTCCTATTCCGATTTGTCAGTCCATGGCCTCATCTATTGACGCGATGAGGCCACACTAAGGTTGGAGGAACAACACCTTATATTCCGTCTGTGTAACATCCAACCTGATGGAATGATCATAGATTTCTCAAACTTCCAGTAATGTCCCCCACATCATTCCCCATCCCCTTTTCACCTCTCACTTTATCTCCTTGCCTGCCCATCGCCTCCCATTGGTGCTCTTTTCCCATTTTCTTTCTTTCATGAACTTCTGTCCTCTCCTATCAGACTCCCGCTTCAGCCCTGTTTCACTTTCACCAATCAATTTCCCAGCTCTTTACTTCATCCCTCCCTCTCCTGGTTTCAACTATCACCGTTTGTTTCTCTCTCCCTTCACTCCCACCTTTTAAATCTACACCTCATCTTTTATTTCTCCAGTCCTGCTGAAGAGTCTTGGCACAAAATGTCAACAGTAATTTCT